>NC_068455.1:81146970-81166970 GCF_023373465.1 Oncorhynchus keta | reverse complement strand
CCTTCTGTAGCTCAGTTGGTAGAGCATGGCGCTTGTAACGCCAGGGTAGTGGGTTTGATCCCCGGGACCACCCATACGTAGAATGTATGCACACATGACTGTAAGTCGCTTTGGATAAAAGCGTCTGCTAAATGGCATATATTATTATTTATTATAGGGTGGAAGTTTTTTCATGGTAGTAAGGTGGAGATAACCACTTGTGCGTTGGGGAAAGTAGAAGAAGCCTTTTCAATCACTCCCTTCAGTGCTGTGGCCACCCTTTCCTGCTGTGCTCTCGGGTCGTTTGTGCCTGTGTGTATTATTATGTGGCTAGGTGAACCTAGTTGGTCCTCAGACAGAAGGTCGAGGGCACGCTGGGTGTTTGGACACCAGAGTTTAGACACTGTGTGTATTATTATGTGGCTAGGTGAACCTAGTTGGTCCTCAGACAGAAGGTCGAGGGCACGTTTGGACACCAGAGTTTAGACACACTGTGTTTGGGGAAAAAGGTTTTTCTCTTGTATATATTTCCCATTTGAGTCCATAAGGAGAACAATCTTTGTCTTGTGTTTGTCCTCAGTGGGTGTGGGGGGTTGTCAGGAGGGCTATCAGGGTGGCTGACAGGGGGTGCTCGGGGGTGCTCAGGGTGGCTGACAGGGGGTGCTCAGGGTGGCTGACAGGGGGTGCTCAGGGTGGCTGACAGGGGTCATCAGGGGGTGCTCAGGGGGCTAGATCCCCTTGGTGTTTGGGATTTTCATTTGTCTGTTCTGCTGTGGTGTCGACACTATGGTCGGGGTCTGGGTTGGACTGTTCTGCTGTGGTGTCGACACTATGGTCGGGGTCTGGGTTGGACTGTTCTGCTGTGGTGTCGACTCTAGTCGGGGTCTGGGTTGGACTGTTCTGCTGTGGTGTCGACACTATGGTCGGGGTCTGGGTTGGACTGTTCTGCTGTGGTGTCGACACTATGGTCGGGGTCTGGGTTGGACTGTTCTGCTGTGGTGTCGACACTATGGTCGGGGTCTGGGTTGGACTGTTCTGCTGTCGACTCTGGTCGGGGTCTGGGTTGGACTGTTCTGCTGTGGTGTCGACACTATGGTCGGGGTCTGGGCTGGACTGTTCTGCTGTGGTGTCGGGAGGTGAGGTGGGCTGTTCTGCTGGCTTCTCTGCGGAGGTGGCCAGCTCTCTAGTGGGTTGTTCTCTGTCACACGCCATCCTCCTCACCCTCTCCTCCAGCAGTCTGATCCTCTCCTCCAGTGTTCTGTTCTTCTACTGCTCCTGCTCTTTCTCCTGTTGAAGTTGTCTCACCACAGTCCAGAGTGCAGATATGTCTCTGTCCAGCTCTCCGGGTCTGGTTAAGGGGGTGTTGTTGTGCTGGACTGTTGTCTGGGTCTGTGCTGACTGAAGTGTAATCACCTGCTGTTCCAGCTCTACCTGCCTTATCTCCAGCTGGGAGAATGTATCCTTCGTTTCAGTGAGCGAGTAGTACTCTCTGCTGGGAGGTTGACTTTACGTTTGGGGTTGCTCATCTTTGGGGTTGTTTCATGAAGAGGTCTGACTCACTCGGGATGTGGGAGTCTTCACCAAGAGAGAGCTTCTCCTGCTGCGCTCCCACTTTGATTAGGTGAAAATCCAGCTGAAACTTTTTGGCGTTGCCCTGTACCATTACTGTTCCAGACTTGTACAGGTTGACATTGGCTGACTCAGAGTCCTCGTTGTCTAACATCCTGAGTTTCCACCCCTCGTTAACAACCCCTCTCTTAACAATGGGGTAGTGTGCTAATATAGCACTGTGCCAGGGGATGGTTTGTGTGGAAGATGAGGTTACTGATGTTCCCATTTAAAAAAAAATAATAGTCATCAAAAAGTATCTCTTGATTTTCCATAAGCAGTCTTTTTCATGCCTTCTCATTTTTTACATCCAGGGGGTACTTTATTGTAATGACCTCTGAACAATGGGAGGTCACTGTTCCAGCTGGCACTATACTGCCTGCTATCACTGCTCCAGCTGGCAATGTACTGCCTGCTATCACTGTTCCAGCTGGCACCGTACTGTCTGCTATCACTGCTCCAGCTGGCACCGTACTGTCTGCTATCACTGTTCCAGCTGGCACCCTACTGTCTGCTATCACTGCTCCAGCTGGCACCACACTGTCTGCTATCACTGCTCCAGCTGGCACCACACTGTCTGCTATCACTGCCCCAGCTGGCACCCTACTGTCTGCTATCACTGCTCCAGCTGGCACCCTACTGTCTGCTATCACTGCTCCAGCTGGCACCATACTGTCTGCTATCACTGCTCCAGCTGGCACCATACTGTCTGCTATCACTGCTCCAGCTGGCACCCTACTGTCTGCTATCACTGCTCCAGCTGGCACCCTACTGTCTGCTATCACTGCTCCAGCTGGCACCCTACTGTCTGCTATCACTGCTCCAGCTGGCACCCTACTGTCTGCTATCACTGCTCCAGCTGGCACCCTACTGTCTGCTATCACTGCTCCAGCTGGCACCCTACTGTCTGCTATCACTGCTCCAGCTGGCACCCTACTGTCTGCTATCACTGCTCCAGCTGGCACCCTACTGTCTGCTATCACTGCTCCAGCTGGCACCCTACTGTCTGCTATCACTGCTCCAGCTGGCACCCTACTGTCTGCTATCACTGCTCCAGCTGGCACCCTACTGTCTGCTATCACTGCTCCAGCTGGCACCCTACTGTCTGCTATCACTGCTCCAGCTGGCACCATACTGTCTGCTATCACTGCTCCAGCTGGCACCACACTGTCTGCTATCACTGCTCCAGCTGGCATCATACTGTCTGCTATCACTGTTCCAGCTGGCACCCTACTGTCTGCTATCACTGCTCCAGCTGGCACCACACTGTCTGCTATCACTGCTCCAGCTGGCACCACACTGTCTGCTATCACTGCTCCAGCTGGCACCATACTGTCTGCTATCACTGCTCCAGCTGGCACCCTACTGTCTGCTATCACTGCTCCAGCTGGCACCCTACTGTCTGCTATCACTGCTCCAGCTGGCACCCTACTGTCTGCTATCACTGTTCCAGCTGGCACCCTACTGTCTGCTATCACTGCTCCAGCTGGCACCATACTGTCTGCTATCACTGCTCCAGCTGGCACCCTACTGTCTGCTATCACTGCTCCAGCTGGCACCATACTGTCTGCTATCACTGTTCCAGCTGGCACCCTACTGTCTGCTATCACTGTTCCAGCTGGCACCCTACTGTCTGCTATCACTGCTCCAGCTGGCACCCTACTGTCTGCTATCACTGCTCCAGCTGGCACCCTACTGTCTGCTATCACTGCTCCAGCTGGCACCCTACTGTCTGCTATCACTGTTCCAGCTGGCACCCTACTGTCTGCTATCACTGCTCCAGCTGGCACCACACTGTCTGTTTCTGTGGGTGTAATGTAACTTGTCTGTTTTTGTGTTTTGCAGGATTGTTTTGAAGATGCCTACGACCTGATACCCGTGTAAGTATTTTAGAGGGCTTGAGGTTCCCCACACACCACTGTTCATTTAGTCACCAACCTCTTGTTCCTGACGAAAACTAATGGCGTTAACGAGACGCCCTGAAAAACACTAATGGCGTTAACGAGACGCCCTGAAAAACACTAATGACGTTAACGAGACGCCCTGAAAAACACTAATGGCGTTAACGAGACGCCCTGAAAAACACTAATGACGTTAACGAGACGCCCTGAAAAACACTAATGGCGTTAACGAGACGCCCTGAAAAACACTAATGGCGTTAACGAGACGCCCTGAAAAACACTAATGGCGTTAACGAGACGCCCTGAAAAACACTAACGACGTTAACGAGACGCCCTGAAAAACACTAATGACGTTAACGAGACGCCCTGAAAAACACTAATGGCGTTAACGAGACGCCCTGAAAAACACTAATGGCGTTAACGAGACGCCCTGAAAAACACTAATGACGTTAACGACGCGCCTGAAAAACACTAATGGCGTTAACGAGACGCCCTGAAAAACACTAATGACGTTAACGAGACGCCCTGAAAAACACTAATGGCGTTAACGAGACGCCCTGAAAAACACTAATGACGTTAACGAGACGCCCTGAAAAACACTAATTACGCTAACGAGACGCCCTGAAAAACACTAATGACGCTAACGAGACGCCCTGAAAAACACTAATGACGTTAACGAGACGCCCTGAAAAACACTAATGACGTTAACGAGACGCCCTGAAAAACACTAATGACGCTAACGAGACGCCCTGAAAAACACTAACGACGTTAACGAGACGCCCTGAAAAACACTAACGGCGTTAACGAGACGCCCTGAAAAACACTAACGACGTTAACGAGACGCCCTGAAAAACACTAACGACGTTAACGAGACGCCCTGAAAAACACTAATGGCGTTTTAATTTGACATAAAACTAATTTTCATCCGTTTTGTCCAATCAGAAGCATGCATGGCTTAGCAGAATATTTAATGCAATCCTCTCATTGGTCGATAACCCGGGTGCTTTGCTTCAATCACTCGTCTGTTTTGAACTGACACTTCAGTTTTAACTCCATTAGAAACTATATCTTTGATAATCTGTTGTGTGTTACTGCAAATGACTGTCGTATCGTTGTTAATTGTCATCCTTGATGATGTAGAGCACATCACTAGGGGCAAGATAATTCAAAACAACCTTTTATAATTGTCTTCAAAAGTGCAACAGCAAACGTACACTGAGTGTACAAAACATTAAGAACACCTGCTCTTTCAATGACATACTGTAGACTGACCAGGTGAATCCAGGTGAAAGCTATGATCCCTTATTGATGTCACCTGTTAAACCCACTTCAAATCAGTGTAGGTGAAGTGGGAGGAGACATGTAAATGAGGTGGGAGGAGACATGTAGATGAAGTGGGAGGAGACTGGGTTAAAGAAGGATTGAGACATGGATTGTGTATATGTGCCATTCAGAGGGTGAATGGGCAAGACAAAATATTTAAATGCCTTTCAAATGGGGTTTGGTAGTAGGCGCCAGGAGCATCAGTTTGTGTCAAGAACTGCAACGCTGCTGGGGTTTTTCATGCGTGCAACTCAATAGTAGGAAGGTGTTCTTAATGTTTTGTACATTCACTAACACTAAGACAGTTCATTACTGCATTCAGCTAACTGATGATGATGATGATGATGATGATACCGTAGCAACCAGGCAACACGCTGACGATCAACTGATACTTGGTTAATCTCCTCTCACTATAACTAATACGTGTATTTGATCTAGAATCTAGCTAGCTAATAAATCAGCTTGCTTTTAGGGTTTATGGGTAGGGATGTCCCAAGGATCTTGGATTACACTAACCCTCTTTCCCAGATGGTGTCCTCGACGGTGCCGATAATGTTTGGGCAGGACATCTCGTTTCCATATGTCAGGTTGATCCTCGACGGGTTGATCCTCGACGGGTTGATCCTCGACGGTGCCGATAATGTTTGGGCAGGACACCTCGTTTCCATATGTCAGGTTGATCCTGGGGGGGGGGGTCGCATGGTACTGGTCGCACAGCCACATTTTTAGTGGTACTTTACACCTGTTATTCACCTCATCTGTGTTGTCGCTCTCTGATGGGAAGAACGAACTACTTCTGGCATTGTTGGACAGCTCCGATTCTTCCCCTTTTCAAGGAAATCGCTGTTATTTACCCACAATTCATTCACATAAATACACTGCTGAGGTGTCGGCACACGAGATGACCAAGCTCAAGTACACAGTAAAAATATGATTAAAATATGTTTGTTTTATTTTTAAATGATGAAAATATGATTAAAATATGAAATGTTTGATCCATTTCCTATTAAACAAAACTGTATGAATAAGGCTTGAAATGACATGTTTTCTAAATATAGTATAATCAAATAATAAAATGACTAAAGATTTCACCTTCCTTTATATAACTGTAGAATACATATTTGTATGTTTGGTGTTAGAGGAAAATGTGCCTATTTTCTAAAGGTCTCTTGATCAAAATGTCTGCCCCCTGTCGCTGTGGGCGTCACACAGAGCTCTGGCTTCCTGGACTCATTAGGAACTCGCCTTTCATCTCAAATTAACCTTGTCCATCTTTGACAAAACAGAAAGTGTTTTTTTTTGTTTGTTAAAAATCGAGGAATTATTTTAGATTGATTTTAAAGCCAACTATCAAAAAAAGTAATCTCTGAATCTGCTATAGTGATGAATCTACCACACTATAATATATATACACACTACCCCACTATACTATATATACACACTACCCCACTATACTATATATACACACTACCCCACTATATTATATATACACACTACCCCACTATACTATATATACACACTACAGCTATACTATATGATGATGATATATACACTACCCCACTATACTATATATATATATATACACTACCCCACCATACTATATATACACTACTCACTATACTATATATATATATATATATATATAATAAATATATATATACTACCCCACTATACTATATATATATATATATATATATACACTACCCCACTATACTATATATACACACTACCCTATACTATATATATATATATATATATACACACTACCCCACCATACTATATATACACACTACACTATACTATATATACACACTACCCCACTATACTATATATACACACTACCCCACTATACTATATATACACACTACCCCACTATACTATATATACACACTACCCCACTATACTATATATACACACTACCCCACTATACTATATATACACACTACCCCACTATACTATATATACACACTACCCCCACTATACTATATATACACACTACCCCACTATACTATATATACACACTACCCCACTATACTATATATACACACTACCCCACCATACTATATATACACACACCTTGTTATACTATATATACACACTACCCCACTATACTATAATATACACACTACCCCACCATACTATATATATACACTATACTACCCCACTATACTATATATACACACTACCCCACTATACTATATATACACACTACCCCACTATACTATATATACAGGTTGATCTATACTATATATACACACTACCCCACTATACTATATATATGTTTGGGCACACTACCCCACTATACTATATATACACAAACTGACATACTATATATACACTACCCCACTATGCTGATATATACACACTACCCCACTATACTATATATACACACTACCCCACTTACTATATATACACACTACCCCGACTATACTATATATACACACTTATACTATATATACACACTACCCCACTATACTATATACAGGTTGATCCTCGACTATATATACACTACCCCACTATACTATATATACACACTACCCCACTATACTATATATACACTGCCAGATTGATCACTACCCCACTATACTATATATACACACTACACATACTATATATACACACTACCCACTATACTATATATACACACTACACTATACTATATATAAGACTACGACTATACTATATATACACTACCCCACTATACTTCCCCTTTTCAAGGAAATCGCTATTTACCCACAATACTGGTCACATAAATATATACACTACCCCACTGATGTCACACCCCATGACATACTATATATGCACAGTAAAAATATATTAAAATATTTTTTTATTTTTAAATATACTATATATATTAAAATATGAAATGTTTGATCCATTTCTATTAAAAAAAACTATACACTACCCCACTGAATAATACTACCCCACTATATGATATAAATACTATATATACACACTATATACTATATATAACTACCCCACTATACTATAAGATATCAAATACACTACCCCTTACTATATATATATACAACTACCCCACCATACTTATATACACTACCCCACTATACTATGTATAATGTGCCCACTATACTTATATAAACTCCCCCACTATACTATATAAACACTACCCCCTATACTATATATACGTACACATACTATATATACTACTGGCTATACTATATATACTGGACCCACTATACTATATATACACACTACCCCACTATACTATCATCTATATATACACTTGTCCATCTATTGACAAACTACCCCACTATACTATATATATATATATATTATATATATATATACACTACCCCACTATACTTTATATATGATTATATACACTACCCCACCATACTATATATACACTACCCCACTATACTATATATACACACTAACTATACTATATATACACACTACCCCACTATAGTATATATATATATATATACACTACCCCACTATACTAATATATATATACACTACCCCACTATACTATATATATACACTACCCCACCATACTATATATACACACTACCCCACTATACTATATATACACACTACCCCACTATACTATATATACACACTACCCCCACTATACTATATATTATATATATATATATACACTACCCCACTATACTATATATACACACTACCCCACTATACTATATATACACACTACCCCACTATACTATATATATATATATATATATATACACACTACCCCACTATACTATATATACACACTACTACTATACTATATATACACTACCCACTATACTATATATACACACTACCCCACTATACTATATATACACACTACCCCACTATACTATATATACACACTACCCCACCATACTATATATACACACTACCCCCACTATACTATATATACACACTATATACTATATATACACACTACCCCACTATACTATATATACACACTACCCCACTATATATATACACTACCCCACCATACTATATATACACACTACCCCACTATACTATATATACACACTACCCCACTATACTATATATACACACTACCCCACTATACTATATATACACTACCCCCACTATACTATATATACACACTACCCCCACTATACTATATATACACTACCCCACCATACTATATATACACACTACCCCACTATACTATATATACCACTATACTATACTATATATACACACTACCCCACTATATATATATATATATACACTACCCCACTATACTATATATATATATATATACACTACCCCACTATACTATATATACACACTACCCCACTATACTATATATACACACTACCCCACTATACTATATATACACACTACCCCACTATACTATATATACACACTACCCCACTATACTATATATACACACTACCCCACTATACTATATATACACACTACCCCACTATACTATATATATACACTACCCCACTATACTATATATACACACTACCCCACTATACTATATACACACTACCCCACTATACTATATATACACACTACCCCACTATACTATATATACACACTACCCCACTATACTATATATATATATATATACACACTACCCCACTATACTATATATACACAGTACCCCACTATACTATATATACACACTACCCCACCATACTATATATACACACTACTCCACTATACTATATATATATATATACCCACTATACTATATATACACACTACCCCACTATACTATATATATATACACTACCCCACTATACTATATATACACACTACCCCACTATACTATATATATATATATATATACACTACCCCACTATACTATATATGCACAGTACCCCACTATACTATATATACACAGTATACTATATATATATATACACTACCCCACTATACTATATATACACACTACCCCACTATACTATATATACACACTACCCCACTATACTATATATACACACTACCCCGCTATACTATATATACACACTACCCACTATACTATACTATATATATATATATACACACTACCCTATACTATATACTATACTATATATACACACTACCCCACTATACTATATATATACACTACCCCACTATACTATATATACACACTACCCCACTATACTATATATACACACTACCCCACACTACCCCATACTATATATACCCCACATACTATATATACACACTACCCCACTATACTATATATATATATATATATATATATACACTACCCCACTATACTATATATATACACTACCCCACCATACTATACTATATATACTACACTATATATATATATATATATATATATATATACCCACTATACTATATATATATATATATACACTACCCCCACCACTACCCCACTATACTATATATACACACTACCCCACTATACTATATATACACACTATATACTACACACTACCCCACTATACTATATATATATATATATACACTATACTATATATATATATATATACACTACCCCACCATACTATATATACACACTACCCCACTATACTATATATACACACTACCCCACTATACTATATATACTACCCCACTATACTATATACACTACCCCACCATACTATATATATACTTACTATACTATATATACACACTACCCCACTATACTATATATACCACTACTATACTATATATATATATATACACTACCCCACTATACTATATATATATATATACACTACCCCACCATACTATATATACACACTACCCCACTATACTATATATATGTATATATACACTACCCCACTATACTATATATATATATATATATATATATACACTACCCCACCATACTATATATACACACTACCCCACTATACTATATATACACACTACCCCACTATACTATATATACACACTACCCCACTATACTATATACTACTATACTATATATACACACTACCCCACTACTATATATACGCACTACCCCACTATACTATATATACACACTACCCACTATACTATATATACACCTACACTATACTATATATACCCCACTATACTATATATACACACTACTATACTATATATACACACTACCCCACTATACTATATATACACACTACCCCACTATACTATATATACACACTACCCCACTATACTATATATACACACTACCCCACTATACTATATATACACACTACCCCACTATACTATATATACACACTACCCCACTATACTATATATACACACTACCCCACTATACTATATATACACACTACCCCACTATACTATATATACACACTACCCCACTATACTATATATACACCCCCACTATACTATATATACACACTACCCCACTATACTATATATACACACTACCCCACTATACTATATATACACACTACCCCACTATACTATATATACACACTACCCCACTATGCTATATATACACACTACCCCACTATACTATATATACACACTACCCCACTATACTATATATACACACTACCCCACCCCCCCCACTATACTATATATACACACTACCCCACTATACTATATATACACACTACCCCACTATACTATATATACACACTACCCCACTATACTATATATATACACTACCCCACTATACTATATATACACTATATATATATACACACTATATAACAGTACCCCACTATAATAATAATATATGCCATTTAGCTGACGCTTTATCCATAAGCACACTTACATCATATATACACTACATATACTATATATATGGTCCTACCCCACTATAATATATACACACTACCCTATACTATATATATACGCCATGCTATACCACTGAGCCACATAATATATATACACTACCCCACTATACTATATATATACACAGTACCCCACTATACTATATATACACACTACCCCACTATACTATATATACACACTACTATACCACTATACTATACTATATATATGCACTACCCCACTATACTATATATACACACTACCCCACTAAACTATATATACACACTATTCTATATATACTATACACACACTACCCCACTATACTATATATACACACTATACTATATATACCCACTATACTATATATACACACTACCCCACTACACTATATATACCCACTATACTATATATACACACACTACCCCACTATACTATATATACACACTATACTATATATACCCACTATACTATATATACACACTACCCCACTATACTATATATACACACTACCCCCACTATACTATATATACCCACTATACTATATATACACTACCCCACTATACTATATATATATATATATATATATATATACACTACCCCACTATACTATATATACACACTACCCCACTATACTATATATACACACTACCCCACTATACTATATATACACACTATACTATATATACCCACTATACTATATATACACACTACCCCACTATACTATATATACACACTATACTATATATACCCACTATACTATATATACACACTACCCCACTATACTATATATACCCACTATACTATATATACACACTACCCCACTATACTATATATACACACTATACTATATATACCCACTATACTATATATACACACTACCCCACTATACTATATATACACACTATACTATATATACCCACTATACTATATATACACACTACCCCACTATACTATATATACCCACTATACTATATATACACACTACCCCACTATACTATATATACACACTATACTATATATACCCACTATACTATATATACACACTACCCCACTATACTATATATACACACTACCCCCACTATACTATATATACCCACTATACTATATATACACACTACCCCACTATACTATATATACACACTATACTATATATACCCACTATGCTATATATACACACTACCCCACTATACTATATATACACACTACCCCCACTATACTATATATACAAAAGTATATGGCAACTCTTCAAATTAGTGGATTTGGCTTTTTCAGCCACAACCGTTGCTGACAGGTGTATAAAATCAAGCACACAGCCATGCAATCTCCATAGACGAACATTGGTAGTAGAATGACCTTCCTGAAGAGCTCCGTGACTTTCAACGTGGCACTGTCATAGGATGCCACCTTTCCAACAAGTCAGTTTGCCCTGCTAGAGCTGCCCCGATCAACTGTAAGTGCTGTTATTGTGACGTGGAAATGTCTAGGAGCAACAACGGCTCAGCCGAGAAGTGGTAGACCACACAAGCTCACAGAACGGGACCGCAGAGTGCTGGAGCGTATAAATATCGCCTGTCCTCGGTTGTAACCCCTCACTACTGAGTTCCAAACTGCCTCTGGAAGCAACGTCAGCACAACAACTGTTCGTCGGGAGCTTCCTGCAATGGGTTTCCATGGCCGAGCAGCCGCACACAAGCCTAAGATCACCATGCGCAATGCCAAGCGTTGGCTGGAGTGGTGTAAAGCTCACCGCCATTGGACTCTGGACTAGTGGAAACACGTTCTCCTGGAGTGATGAATCACGCTTCACCATCTGGCAGTCTGACAGACGAATCTGGGTTTTTGCAGATTCCAGGAGAACACTACCTGCCCCAATGCATAATGCCTACTGTAAAGTTTGGTGGACGAGGGATAATGGTCTGGGGCTGTTTTTCATGGTTCAGGCCCCTTAGTTCCAGTGAAGGGAAATCTTAACGCTACAGCAATACAATAACATTCTAGATGATTCTGTGCTTCCATCTTTATGGCAACAGTTTGGGGAAGGTCCTTTCCTGTTTCAGCATGACAATGCCCCCGTGCACAAAGCAATGTCCATTCAGAACTGGTTTGCTGAGATCGGTGTGGAAGAACTTGACTGGCCTGCACAGAGCCCTGACCTCAACCCATCAAACACCGTTGGGATGAATTGGAACACCGACTGCTAGCCAGACCTAATCGCCCAAAATCAGTGCCCGACCTCACTAATGTTCTTGTGGCCGAATGGAAGCAAGTCCCTGCAGAAATGTTCCAACATCTAGTGGAAAGCCTCTCCAGAAGAGTGGAGGCTGTTATAGCAGCAATGTTCCAACATCTAGTGGAAAGCCTTCCCTGAAGAGTGGAGGCTGTTATAGCAGCAATGTTCCAACATCTAGTGGAAAGCCTTCCCAGAAGAGTGGAGGCTGTTATAGCAGCAATGTTCCAACATCTAGTGGAAAGCCTTCCCAGAATAGTGGAGGCTGTTATAGCAGCAATGTTCCAACATCTAGTGGAAAGCCTTCCCAGAATAGTGGAGGCTGTTATAGCAGCAATGTTCCAACATCTAGTGGAAAGCCTTCCCAGAATAGTGGAGGCTGTTATAGCAGCAATGTTCCAACATCTAGTGGAAAGCCTTCCCAGAATAGTGGAGGCTGTTATAGCAGCAATGTTCCAACATCTAGTGGAAAGCCTTCCCAGAAGAGTGGAGGCTGTTATAGCAGCAATGTTCCAACATCTAGTGGAAAGCCTTCCCAGAAGAGTGGAGGCTGTTATAGCAGCAATGTTCCAACATCTAGTGGAAAGCCTTCCCTGAAGAGTGGAGGCTGTTATAGCAGCAATGTTCCAACATCTAGTGGAAAGCCTTCCCTGAAGAGTGGAGGCTGTTATAGCAGCAATGTTCCAACATATAGTGGAAAGCCTTCCCAGAAGAGTGGAGGCTGTTATAGCAGCAAAGGGGGAACCAACTCCAAATGAATACCCATGATTTTGTAATGAGATGTTCGACGAGCAGGTGTCCACATACTTTTGATAACGTCATGTATTTCCATTCAGCACCAGCTGTTACTCTCCTCTCCCATTTCTGTATGTTGTTCTGTTTCCTCCCTTCTTTCTTTGGATGCATATTAGACAGGAAGGCGTGTGCGTGTGTGTGTGTGTGTGTGTGTGCGCGTGTGTACGTGTGTGTGTGTGCATGTGTGTGTGCGTGTGCGCGTGCGTGTGTGTGTGAGATTAGCTGTGCTCAAGCTGTAGACAACAGTCGCCATCCATCACAGATGCTGCAATATACTCCCTCTCTCTTTTTCCATCCTCGCCCTTTCTAGTTTTTACTGCCCTCCCACCCTCTGTCTCTCTCTCCCTCTCTCTTTCTACTTGCTCTCTCTCTCTCTCTCTTCCCTCCCACCCCCCTCTCTTTCTGTCTCATCTCCCCCTCCCCCGGTCTCTCTCTGTTATTTTTAACTATTTGTCCTCTGAGATGGGGGATCTGCTAAGCTAGGACTGCTTGAGAGAAGGAGGGGGAGAGACAGAGAGAGAGACAGAGAGGGAGGGGAGAGACAGAGAGAGAGACAGAGAAGGAGGGGGAGAGACAGAGAGAGAGACAGAGAGGGAGGGGAGAGACAGAGAGAGAGACAGAGAAGGAGGGGGAGAGACAGAGAGAGAGACAGAGAAGGAGGGGGAGAGACAGAGAGGAGGGAGAGACAGAGAGGGAGACAGAGAGGGAGGGGGAGAGACAGAGAAGGAGGGGAGAGACAGAGAGAGAGACAGAGAAGGAGGGGGAGAGACAGAGAGAGAGACAGAGAAGGAGGGAGAGACAGAGAGGGAGGGGAGAGACAGAGAGGGAGACAGAGAAGGAGGGGGAGAGACAGAGAGAGAGAGAGAAGGAGGGGGAGAGACAGAGAGAGAGACAGAGAAGGAGGGGGAGAGACAGAGAGGGAGGGAGAGACAGAGAGGGGAGACAGAGAGGGAGGGGAGAGACAGAGAGAGAGACAGAGAGGGGGGAGAGACAGAGAGAGAGACAGAGAGGGAGGGGAGAGACAGAGAGAGAGACAGAGAAGGAGGGGGAGAGACAGAGAGAGAGACAGAGAAGGAGGGGAGAGACAGAGAGGGAGGGAGAGACAGAGAGGAGACAGAGAGGGAGGGGAGAGACAGAGAGGGAGACAGAGAGGGAGGGGAGAGACAGAGAGAGAGACAGAGAGGGAGGGAGAGACAGAGAGAGAGACAGAGAAGGAGGGGGAGAGACAGAGAGAGAGACAGAGAAGGAGGGGAGAGACAGAGAGGGAGGGGAGAGACAGAGAGGGAGACAGAGAGAGGGAGGGGAGAGACAGAGAGGGAGACAGAGAGGGAGGGAGAGACAGAGAGAGAGACAGAGAGGGAGGGGAGAGACAGAGAGAGAGACAGAGAAGGAGGGGAGAGACAGAGAGAGAGACAGAGAAGGAGGGGGGGAGAGACAGAGAGGGAGGGGAGAGACAGAGAGGAGACAGAGAGGGAGGGAGAGACAGAGAGGGAGACAGAGAGGGAGGGGAGAGACAGAGAGGGAGACAGAGAAGGAGGGGGAGAGACAGAGAGAGAGAGAGAGAGAGAGACAGAGAGGGAGACAGAGAGGGGGGGAGAGACAGAGAAGGAGGGGGAGAGACAGAGAGAGAGACAGAGAAGGAGGGGGAGAGACAGAGAGAGACAGAGAAGGAGGGGGAGAGACAGAGAGAGAGACAGAGAAGGAGGGGGAGAGACAGAGAGAGAGACAGAGAGAGAGACAGAGAGGGAGGGGAGAGACAGAGAGAGAGACAGAGAGGGAGGGGAGACAGAGAGAGACAGAGAGGGAGGGAGAGACAGAGAGAGAGACAGAGAAGGAGGGGGAGAGACAGAGAGAGAGACAGAGAAGGAGGGGGAGAGACAGAGAGAGAGACAGAGAAGGAGGGGAGAGACAGAGAGAGAGACAGAGAGGGAGGGGAGAGACAGAGAGAGAGACAGAGAAGGAGGGGGAGAGACAGAGAGAGAGACAGAGAAGGAGGGGGAGAGACAGAGAGAGAGACAGAGAGGGAGGGGAGAGAGAGAGACAACACTGCGTTTAGACTCCTTCTACGTGAAGTAGAATCTCTACAGAATGAATATCAATTTTGAGGGAATGTATCGAAATGGTCTAATGGCATCGGGGGATGGGTGCCGTTTTTACTGGCTCCTAACCAACTATGCCATTTTGTTTAGTTTTTATTTCATGTTATTTGTAACTTATTTTGTAACATAATGTTGCTGTTACCGTCTCTTATGACCGAAAATAACTTCTGGACTTCTGAACAGCGAACTGGAACAAGATTATTTTCTTGAATGAGTCGGATGCAAAAGGCCCAAATCCCTGTAATTTGCATGAAGAATATACGGAAAAAAAGAGGGGCGGAGGTCGGGGAGGTCGGGGAGGTCGGGGAGGTCGGGGAGGTCGGGGAGGTCGGGGTGGTCGGGGAGGTTGGGGAGGTCGGAGAGGTCGGGGTGGTCGGGGAGGTCGGGGAGGTCGGAGAGGTCGGGGAGGTCGGGGAGGTCGGGGAGGTCGGGGTGCCTTGTGAGAATTCGTTGGCGTCAACCTTCACTATCATCCGTATTATCGGCCAGTTAATCACTGGAAAACAAAATGGGTGATCTACGATTAACACTTTCCTACCAACGGGACATTAAAAACTGTAATGTCTTATTTTGCATCGAGTCGTGGCTGAACGACGACACGGATAATATAGAGCTGGCTGGGTTTTCCGTGCATCGGCAGGACAGAGCAGCTACGTCTGGTAAGACGAGGGGCGGGGGTGTGTGTGTCTCTTAACAGCTGGTGCGCGATGTCTAATATTAAAGAAGTCTCGAGGTATTTGCTCGTCTGAGGTAGAGTACCTTATGATAAGCTGTAGACCACACTATCTACCAAGAGAGTTTTCATCTGTATTATAGTAGTATATAGTAGTACCTATAAATATATAATGGGTCAATAGTAGTACCTATAGTAGTACCTATAAATATATAATGGGTCAATAGTAGTACCTATAGTAGTAGTAGTAGTAGTAGTAGTAGTAGTAGACCAACACTATCTACCAAGAGAGTTCCCATCTATATTATTCTTAGCCGTCTATTTACCACCACAGACCGATCTCGATGAGGGCCCTGGTCAAAAGTAGTGCACTATAAAGGGAATAGGGTGCCATAGGGCCCTGGTCAAAAGTAGTGCACTATAAAGGGAATAGGGTGCCATAGGGCCCTGGTCAAAAAGTAGTGCACTATAAAGGGAATAGGGTGCCATTTGGGATGAAACCTATAAGGCCATAAGCAAAGTAGAAATGCTCATCCAGAGGCACAGCGCTCCTAGTGGCCGGAGACTTTAATGCAGGGAACCTTCGATCCGTTTGATCTCTCCAGTAATGTCACATGTGCAACCAGAGAGGGAAAAAAAACCTCTAGACCACCTTTCCTCCACACACAGAGACTTATATAAAGCTCTCCCTTGTCCATTTTGACAAATCTGACCTTAATTCTATCCTCATGATTCCTGCTTACAAGCAAAAAACTAACGTAGGAAACACCAGTGACTTGCTCAATACAGAAGTGGTCAGATGACGCGGATGCCAGAGCTACAGGACTGTTTTACTCAGTCTGGAATATGTTCCAGGATTTATTTAATTTATAAATACAAATTTAACCGTTATTTAACGAGGCAAGTCAGTTAAGAACAAATTCTTATTTACAATGACAGCCTACCCCAGCCAAACCTGGGCCAATTGGGCACCGCTCTATGGGACTCCCAATCATGGCCAGATGTGATGAAGCCTGGATTTGAAACCAGGTACAGTGACACCTCTTGCACTGAGATGCAGTGTCTTAGACCACTGCGCCACTCGGGAGCTCAATGGCTTTGAGGACTACAGTGGGGAAATGCAAATTAATTACTTAAAAATCATACAATGTGATTTTCTGGATTTTTGTTTTAGATTCCGTTTCTCACAGTTGAAGTGTACCTATGATAACAATTACAGACCTCTACATGCTTTGTAAGTAGGAAACACTGCTGATTTTGCAGGTTATCAAATACTTGTTCTCCCCATTTGTAAATCACCTCGGTCACCGGCTTCACCAATAAGTGCATCGTCGATGTCATCCCCACAGTGACCGTACATAACCCAACCAGAAGCCATGGATAAGAGGCAACATTCACATCGAGCTAAAGGTTAGAGCTGCCGCTTTCAAGGCGCGGGGACACTAATCCGGACACTTAAGAAAATCACGCTGTGCCCTCAGACGAACCATTCTACACCTGCAATGCTTGCTGTTTGGGGTTTTAGGCTGGGTTTCTGTACAGCACTTTGAGATATCAGCTGATGTACGAAGGGCTTTATAAATACATTTGATTTGATAAAACAGGCAAAGCGTCAATACAATTCAATACTAAGATTGAATCCTACTACACCGGCTCCGACGCTCGTCTTATGTGGCAGGGTTTGCAAACTATTACAGACTACAAAGGGAAACCCAGCCGCGAGCTGCCCAGTGACATGAGCCTACCAGATGAGCTAAATGCCTTTTTTATGCTTGCTTCGAGGCAAGCAACACTGAACACTCTCTCTCCTCTCTCTCTGTCTCTCCCCCCCCCCCCCCCAGGGCTGGTAAGATGGATTTGAAGACTTCCATAGAAGAGTGTTCTATGGCTCTGAACCTGGTCCTGAACAACAAATTCTCCGAGGCCCTGGACCTCCTCAAACCATGGTACTGACACATGTCTGTTTGTTGCCATGACCACTGGGATGTTTAACTCTATCGTATGGACAAACCATGGTACTGACACATGTCTGTTTGTTGCCATGACCACTGGGATGTTTAACTCTATCGTATGGACTCTGTGTTTGTTTGTTGTCATGCTTGTCCCTTTGGAGACTAAGTTTTGATTGGTTGTTTCCAGGTGGAAGGACAGTATGTATCACGCTCTGGGCTACAGTTCTATCCTGGTGATGCAGGCTGCCATGACGTTTGAACACAGAGACATACAGACAGCCATGGCCGTCATCAAAGAGGCCTTAACAACCTGCCAGAGGTAGGTACGCACAGACAGAGACAGAGAGACACACAGAGACACACAGAGACACACAGAGACACAGACAGAGACAGACAGAGACACAGAGACAGAGACACAGAGACACAGACACACAGAGAGACACACAGAGACATACAGACAGCCATGGCCGTCATCAAAGAGGCCTTAACAACCTGCCAGAGGTAGAGACACAGACACACAGAGACACACAGAGACAGAGACACACAGACAGAGACAGAGACACAGAGACACACACACAGAGACACAGAGACACACAGACACACAGAGACACAGAGACACACACACAGAGACACACAGACACACAGAGACACAGAGACACACACACAGAGACACACAGACACACAGAGACACACACACAGAGACACACAGAGACACAGAGACACAGAGACACACACACAGACAGAGACACA
>NC_068455.1:81121970-81141970 GCF_023373465.1 Oncorhynchus keta | reverse complement strand
AAAATATCCTAACGCTAATCTACACAGGTAGAGTATCCTAACGCTAATCTACCACAGGTAGAGTATCCTAACGCTAATCTACCACAGGTAGAGTATCCTAACCCTAATCTACCACAGGTAGAGAATCCTAACCCTAATCTACCACAGGTAAAATATCCTAACGCTAATCTACACAGGTAGAGTATCCTAACGCTAATCTACACAGGTAAAGTATCCTAACGCTAATCTACCACAGGTAGAGTATCCTAACGCTAATCTACACAGGTAGAGTATCCTAACGCTAATCTACCACAGGTAAAATATCCTAACGCTAATCTACACAGGTAAAATATCCTAACGCTAATCTACACAGGTAGAGTATCCTAACGCTAATCTACCACAGGTAGAGTATCCTAACGCTAATCTACACAGGTAGAGTATCCTAACGCTAATCTACCGCAGGTAAAATATCCTAACGCTAATCTACCACAGGTAGAGTATCCTAACACTAATCTACACAGGTAGAGTATCCTTACGCTAATCTACACAGGTAGAGTATCCTAACGCTAATCTACACAGGTAGAGTATCCTAACGCTAATCTACACAGGTAGAGTATCCTAACGCTAATCCACCACAGGTAGAGTATCCTAACGCTAATCCACACAGGTAGAGTATCCTAACGCTAATCCACCACAGGTAGAGTATCATAATGCTAATCCACCACAGGTAGAGTATCCTAACGCTAATCCACCACAGGTAGAGTATCCTAACGCTAATCCACCACAGGTAAAATATCCTAACGCTAATCCACCACAGGTAGAGTATCATAATGCTAATCCACCACAGGTAAAATATTCTAACGCTAATACTGTTTTCTTGTCTTAATTCATTGACTTGTTTCTCTCCCCTTTTCTTTCAACAGGATGAAAACATGATCAGCTTTATCAAAGGAGGGATCAAAATACGCACAAGTTTCCAGATTTACAAGTCAGTGTTCCCCAAACCAGTCAAAGATCCTAGTTGGAATAACTTGGCTTGTTGAATTAGATAGAATAGTTCGAGTATGGATATAACTGGCTGGGGGACTAGTAGATGGATATAACTGGCTGGGGGACTAGTAGATGGATATAACTGGCTGGGGGACTAGTAGATGGGTATAACTGGCTGGGGGACTAGTAGATGGATATAACTGGCTGGGGGACTAGTAGATGGATATAACTGGCTGGGGGACTAGTAGATGGGTATAACTGGCTGGGGGACTAGTAGATGGATATAACTGGCTGGGGGACTAGTAGATGGGTATAACTGGCTGGGGGACTAGTAGATGGGTATAACTGGCTGGGGGACTAGTAGATGGATATAACTGGCTGGGGGACTAGTAGATGGGTATAACTGGCTGGGGGACTAGTAGATGGATATAACTGGCTGGGGGACTAGTAGATGGATATAACTGGCTGGGGGACTAGTAGATGGATATAACTGGCTGGGAGACTAGTAGATGGGTATAACTGGCTGGGGGACTAGTAGATGGGTATAACTGGCTGGGGGACTAGTAGATGGGTATAACTGGCTGGGGGACTAGTAGATGGATATAACTGGCTGGGGGACTAGTAGATGGATGTAACTGGCTGGGGACTAGTAGATGGATGTAACTGGCTGGGGGACTAGTAGATGGGTATAACTGGCTGGGGGACTAGTAGATGGGTATAACTGGCTGGGGGACTAGTAGATGGGTATAACTGGCTGGGGGACTAGTAGATGGATATAACTGGCTGGGGGACTAGTAGATGGATATAACTGGCTGGGGGACTAGTAGATGGATATAACTGGCTGGGGGACTAGTAGATGGATATAACTGGCTGGGGGACTAGTAGATGGATATAACTGGCTGGGGGACTAGTAGATTGGTCTAGTATGGGTATAACTGATTGGGGGACTAGTAGATTGGTCTAGTATTGGTATAACTGACTGGGGGACTAGTAGATGGGTTTAACTGACTGGGGGATTAGTATATTGGTCTAGTGTGGGTATAACTGGCTGGGGGACTAGTAGATGGGTTTAACTGATTGGGGGACTAGTATATTGGTCTAGTATTGGTATAACTGATTGGGGGACTAGTAGATGGGTTTAACTGATTGGGGGACTAGTAGATGGGTTTAACGGATTGGGGGACTAGTAGATTGGTCTAGTATTGGTATAACTGGCTGGGGGACTAGTATATGGGTTTAACTGATTGGGGGACTAGTATATTGGTCTAGTATTGGTATAACTGATTGGGGGACTAGTAGATTGGTCTAGTATTGGTATAACTGGCTGGGGGACTAGTAGATGGGTTTAACTGATTGGGGGACTAGTATATTGGTCTAGTATTGGTATAACTGATTGGGGGACTAGTAGATTGGTCTAGTATTGGTATAACTGACTGGGGGACAGTACTTATGACATAACATCCTGTGCTCTCTTCCTGTAGGGAATGTCAGAATATTCTGAATGTGACTCAGGACCATAGCAGTGAATCATTCAGGCAGTTCGAAGGAGGAGTGAGACTGGGTATCGGATCCTTCAACCTGGTAAGAAAGACGTGTGTGTGTGTGTGTGTGTGTGTGTGTGTGTGTGTGTGTGAGTGTGTGTGTGTGTGTGTGTGTGTGTGTGTGTGTGTGTGTGTGTGTGTGTGTGTGTGTGTGTGTGTGTGTGTGTGTGTGTGTGTGTGTGTGTGTGTCTGTGTCTGTGTCTGTGTCTGTGTCTGTGTCTGTGTCTGTGTCTGTGTGTGTGTGTGTGTGTGTGTGTGTGTGTGTGTGCGGTATAGATAAATGCAGCTTGGTTTTAACATGTGTTCTCTCTCTCAGATGCTGTCCCTCCTTCCTCAGAGGATCCTCAGGTTGCTGGAAGTCATCGGCTTCTCTGGCAACAGAGTGAGTTTAATGGCTCAGCAGTGAACTGCTATGACTGCTTATAATGAATGCTGTGGGCGTTAAGTAGCCTAGTGGTTAGAGTGTAGAGGGGGCAGGGTAGCCTAGTGGTTAGAGTGTAGAGGCGGCAGGGTAGCCTAGTGGTTAGAGTGGAGAGGTGGTAGGGTAGCCTAGTGGTTAGAGTGTAGAGGCGGTATGGTAGCCTAGTGGTTAGAGTGTAGAGGTGGTAGGGTAGCCTAGTGGTTAGAGTGTAGAGGCGGTATGGTAGCCTAGTGGTTAGAGTGTAGAGGGGGTATGGTAGCCTAGTGGTTAGAGTGTAGAGGGGTATGGTAGCCTAGTGGTTAGAGTGTAGAGGTGGCAGGGTGGCCTAGTGGTTAGAGTGTAGAGGTGGCAGGGTAGCCTAGTGGTTAGAGTGTAGAGGGGGCAGGGTGGCCTAGTGGTTAGAGTGGAGAGGTGGCAGGGTGGCCTAGTGGTTAGAGTGTAGAGGGGGTAGGGTGGCCTAGTGGTTAGAGTGTAGAGGGGGTATGGTAGCCTAGTGGTTAGAGTGTAGAGGGGGTAGGGTAGCCTAGTGGTTAGAGTGTAGAGGTGGCAGGGTGGCCTAGTGGTTAGAGTGTAGAGGCGGCAGGGTAGCCTAGTGGTTAGAGTGTAGAGGGGGTAGGGTAGCCTGGTGGTTAGAGTGTAGAGGGGGTATGGTAGCCTAGTGGTTAGAGTGGAGGGGTGGCAGGGTGGCCTAGTGGTTAGAGTGTAGAGGGGGTATGGTAGCCTAGTGGTTAGAGTGGAGGGGTGGCAGGTTGGCCTAGTGGTTAGAGTGTAGAGGGGGCAGGGTAGCCTAGTGGTTAGAGTGTAGAGGGGGTATGGTAGCCTAGTGGTTAGAGTGTAGAGGGGTAGGGTAGCCTAGTGGTTAGAGTGTAGAGGGGGTATGGTAGCCTAGTGGTTAGAGTGTAGAGGGGGTATGGTAGCCTAGTGGTTAGAGTGTAGAGGGGGTATGGTAGCCTAGTGGTTAGAGTGTAGAGGGGGCAGGGTGGCCTAGTGGTTAGAGTGTAGAGGGGGCAGGGTGGCCTAGTGGTTAGAGTGTAGAGGTGGCAGGGTGGCCTAGTGGTTAGAGTGGAGGGGCTGCAGGGTAGCCTAGTGGTTAGAGTGTAGAGGGGGCAGGGTAGCCTAGTGGTTAGAGTGTAGAGGGGGTAGGGTAGCCTAGTGGTTAGAGTGTAGAGGTGGCAGGGTGGCCTAGTGGTTAGAGTGTAGAGGGGGCAGGGTAGCCTAGTGGTTAGAGTGTAGAGGTGGCAGGGTAGCCTAGTGGTTAGAGTGTAGAGGGGGCAGGGTGGCCTAGTGGTTAGAGTGTAGAGGTGGCAGGGTGGCCTAGTGGTTAGAGTGTAGAGGGGGCAGGGTAGCCTAGTGGTTAGAGTGTAGAGGGGCAGGGTAGCCTAGTGGTTAGAGTGTAGAGGTGGCAGGGTGGCCTAGTGGTTAGAGTGTAGAGGTGGCAGGGTAGCCTAGTGGTTAGAGTGTAGGGGTGGTAGGGTAGCCTAGTGGTTAGAGTGTAGAGGGGGCAGGGTAGCCTAGTGGTTAGAGTGTAGAGGGGGTAGGGTAGCCTAGTGGTTAGAGTGTAGAGGGGGTAGGGTAGCCTAGTGGTTAGAGTGTAGGGGCTGCAGGGTAGCCTAGTGGTTAGAGTGTAGAGGGGGCAGGGTAGCCTAGTGGTTAGAGTGTAGAGGCGGTATGGTAGCCTAGTGGTTAGAGTGTAGAGGGGGTATGGTAGCCTAGTGGTTAGAGTGTAGAGGGGGTAGGGTAGCCTAGTGGTTAGAGTGTAGAGGGGGTAGGGTAGCCTAGTGGTTAGAGTGTAGAGGGGGTAGGGTAGCCTAGTGGTTAGAGTGTAGAGGGGGTATGGTAGCCTAGTGGTTAGAGTGTAGAGGGGGTAGGGTAGCCTAGTGGTTAGAGTGTAGAGGGGGTATGGTAGCCTAGTGGTTAGAGTGTAGAGGGGGTAGGGTAGCCTAGTGGTTAGAGTGTAGAGGGGGTAGGGTAGCCTAGTGGTTAGAGTGTAGAGGCGGCAGCGTAGCCTAGTGGTTAGAGTGTAGAGGGGGTATGGTAGCCTAGTGGTTAGAGTGTAGAGGCGGTAGGGTAGCCTAGTGGTTAGAGTGTAGAGGGGCAGGGTAGCCTAGTGGTTAGAGTGTAGAGGGGTAGGGTGGCCTAGTGGTTAGAGTGTAGAGGTGGTAGGGTGGCCTAGTGGTTAGAGTGTAGAGGGGGTAGGGTGGCCTAGTGGTTAGAGTGTAGAGGGGGCAGGGTGGCCTAGTGGTTAGAGTGTAGAGGGGGCAGGGTGGCCTAGTGGTTAGAGTGTAGAGGGGGCAGGGTAGCCTAGTGGTTAGAGTGTAGAGGGGGCAGGGTGGCCTAGTGGTTAGAGTGTAGAGGGGGTAGGGTGGCCTAGTGGTTAGAGTGTAGAGGGGGCAGGATAGCCTAGTGGTTAGAGTGTAGAGGGGGCAGGGTGGCCTAGTGGTTAGAGTGTAGAGGCGGCAGGATGGCCTAGTGGTTAGAGTGTAGAGGCCGAAAGGTTGTAAGATCGAATCCCCGAGCTGAAAAGGTACAAATCTGTCTTTCTGCCCCTGAACAAAGCAGTTAACCCACTGTTCCCCTGAACAAGGCAGTTAACCCACTGTTCCCCTGAACAAGGCAGTTAACCCACTCTTCCCAGTTAGGCCGTCATTGTAAATAACAATTTGTTCTTAAATGACTTGCCGAGTTTAATAAAAAATAAAATTAACAGGTAATAGCTGTTATAAGGAGCTATGAACTGTTGTGAAAGCTTATAAGAGGTGGTATTGTGTCTTGTAGGACTTCGGTCTGTCTCAGCTGAGAGAAGGAGCAGCGAGCCACGGTCTCAGAGCTGTCCTCAGTGTGTTAACGCTGCTGCTGTACCATACCTACGTTACACTCATACTGGGTAGGAATACACACACACACACACACACACACACACACACACACACACACACACACACACACACACACACACACACACACACACACACACACACACACACACACACACACACACACACACACACAGGACAGACACACACACACACACACACACACACACACACACACACACACACAGTCAGTACACACACACACACACAGTCAGTACACACACACACACACACACACACACACACACACACACACACACACACACACACACACACACACACACACACACACACACACACACACACACACACAGTCAGTACACACACACGCACGCACGCACACGCACACGCACACACACACACACATTGTGTCAATGTTGTGTGATGGTTGAATGACGATTGTTGTGTGTTCCAGGTTTCGGAGAAGGTTAGTAATTTTGTGATATTTGTTTGGTGGTTGTGGTTATTTGTGATGGTTCTATCATGGTTGTATTCTGGTTCTATCATGTGAAACACTATCATGTTCTATCGTGGTCGTATTCTGGTTCTATCATGGTTCTATGGTGATCGTATTCTGGTTCTATCATGGTTCTATTCTGGTTCTATGGTGGTTGTATTCTGGTTCTATTCTGGTTCTATCATGGTTGTATTCTGGTTCTATCATGGTTCTATGGTGGTTGTATTCTGGTTCTATCATGGTTCTATTCTGGTTCTATCATGGTTGTATTCTGGTTCTATCATGGTTCTATGGTGGTTGTATTCTGGTTCTATCATGGTTCTATCGTGGTTGTATTCTGGTTCTATGGTGGTTGTATTCTGGTTCTATCATGGTTATATCGTGGTTGTATTCTGGTTCTATCATGGTTCTATGGTGGTTGTATTCTGGTTCTATTATGGTTGTATTCTGGTTCTATTATGGTTCTATGGTGGTTGTATTCTGGTTCTATCGTGGTTGTATTCTGGTTCTATCATGTTCTATCGTGGTTGTATTCTGGTTCTATCATGGTTGTATTCTGGTTCTATCATGGTTGTATTCTGGTAACATGGTTGTATGGTAATTGTAACATGGTTGTATGGTGGTTGTAACATGGTGGTATAGTGGGCGCAACATGGTTGTATGGTGGTTGCATTCTGGTTGTATAGTGGTTGCATTCTGGTTGTATGGTGGTTGTAAAATGGTTGTATGGTGGTTGTATTCTGGTTCTATTATGGTTGTATTCTGGTTCTATCATGGTTCTATGGTGGTTGTATTCTGGTTCTATCGTGGTTGTATTCTGGTTCTATCATGTTCTATCGTGGTCGTATTCTGGTTCTATCATGGTTGTATTCTGGTTCTATCATGGTTCTATGGTGGTTGTATTCTGGTTCTATCATGGTTCTATGGTGGTTGTATTCTGGTTGTATAGTGGTTGTAACATGGTTGTATAGTGGTTGAATTCTGGTTGTATGGTGGTTGTATTCTGGTTGTATTCTGGTTGTAACATGGTTGTATGGTGGTTGTATTCTGGTTGTAACATGGTTGTATAGTGGTTGTATGGTGGTTGTATGCTGGTTGTAACATGGTTGTATGGTGGTTGTATTCTGGTCGTAACATGGTTGTATGGTGGTTGTATGGTGGTTGTAACATGGTTGTATGGTGGCTGCATTCTGGTTGTATTCTGGTTGTAACATGGTTGTATGGTGGTTGTATGATGGTTGTGTTATGGTAACCTTGTCACAGCATTGTTTGATGATGGTTAGTTGGTGGTTGTGTTATGGTGTTGTGGTTGAATGATATGTGGTTGTTGTGTGGTGGTTTTGTTTTGGTTGTTGTGTGGTGGTTGTGTTTTGGTTGTTGTGTGATGGTTGTGTGATGGTGGTCTGATGGTTGTGTGATGGTGGTGTGATGGTTGTGTGATGGTTGTGTGATGGTGGTGTGATGGTTGTGTGATGGTTGTGTGATGGTGGTGTGATGGTTGTGTGGTGTGATGGTTGTGTGATGGTGGTGTGATGGTTGTGTGATGGTTGTGTGATGGTTGTGTGATGGTTGTGTGATGGTTGTGTGATGGTTGTGTGATGGTGGTGTGATGGTGGTGTGATGGTTGTGTGATGGTTGTGTGATGGTTGTGTGATGGTTGTGTGATGGTTGTGTGATGGTTGTGTGATGGTGGTGTGATGGTTGTGTGATGGTGGTGTGATGGTTGTGTGATGGTTGTGTGATGGTTGTTCCAGGTACTGGAGAAGGAAACCTTGTAGAGGCAGAAGCCTTACTGGGACCTTACCTCGAGAAGTTCCCTAATGTAAGTAACACACACACACACACACACACACACACACACACACACACACACACACACACACACACACACACACACACACACACACACACACACACACACACACACACACACACACACACACACACGCACACCATGTATGGTAGAGTACTGATGGGAGTGTTTCTCTCCTAGGGTTTTATCATTCTGTATGGTAGAGTACTGATGGGAGTGTTTCTCTCCTAGGGTTCTATCATTCTGTATGGTAGAGTACTGATGGGAGTGTTTCTCTCCTAGGGTTCTATCATTCTGTATGGTAGAGTACTGATGGGAGTGTTTCTCTCCTAGGGTTCTATCATTCTGTATGGTAGAGTACTGATGGGAGTGTTTCTCTCCTAGGGTTCTATCATTCTGTATGGTAGAGTACTGATGGGAGTGTTTCTCTCCTAGGGTTCTATCATTCTGTATGGTAGAGTACTCATGGGAGTGTTTCTCTCCTAGGGTTCTATCATTCTGTATGGTAGAGTACTGATGGGAGTGTTTCTCTCCTAGGGTTCTATCATTCTGTATGGTAGAGTACTCATGGGAGTGTTTCTCTCCTAGGGTTCTATCATTCTGTATGGTAGAGTACTGATGGGAGTGTTTCTCTCCTAGGGTTCTATCATTCTGTATGGTAGAGTACTGATGGGAGTGTTTCTCTCCTAGGGTTCTATCATTCTGTATGGTAGAGTACTGATGGGAGTGTTTCTCTCCTAGGGTTCTATCATTCTGTATGGTAGAGTACTGATGGGAGTGTTTCTCTCCTAGAGTTCTATCATTCTGTATGGTAGAGTACTGATGGGAGTGTTTCTCTCCTAGGGTTCTATCATTCTGTATGGTAGAGTACTGATGGGAGTGTTTCTCTCCTAGGGTTCTATCATTCTGTATGGTAGAGTACTGATGGGAGTGTTTCTCTCCTAGGGTTCTATCATTCTGTATGGTAGAGTACTGATGGGAGTGTTTCTCCCCTAGGGTTCTATCATTCTGTATGGTAGAGTACTCATGGGAGTGTTTCTCTCCTAGGGTTCTATCATTCTGTATGGTAGAGTACTGATGGGAGTGTTTCTCTCCTAGGGTTCTATCATTCTGTATGGTAGAGTACTGATGGGAGTGTTTCTCTCCTAGGGTTCTATCATTCTGTATGGTAGAGTACTGATGGGAGTGTTTCTCTCCTAGGGTTCTATCATTCTGTATGGTAGAGTACTGATGGGAGTGTTTCTCTCCTAGGGTTCTATCATTCTGTTTTATTCTGCTCGGATTGCTGTGCTCAGGGGAAACTTCGAGAAGGTGTGTGAAACATCAAATAAAACTAAAACAAATATTTTTTTAATGTGCATTCCAATACAAATGTTATATACAGTACCAGTCAAAGGTTTGGACACACCTACTCATTCAAGGATTTTTCTTCATTTTGACTATGTTCTACATTGTAGAATTAAGACATCAAAACATTTTTTTTAAACATACATGGAATCATGTAGTAACCAAACAAGTGTTATATATATTTGAGATTCTTAAAAGTAGCCACCCTTTGCCTTGATGACAGCTTTGTACACTCTTGGCATTCTCTCAACCAGCTTCACCTGGAATGTTTTTCCAACAGTCTTGAAGGAGTTTCCACACATGCTGAGCACTTGTTGGATGCTTTTCCTTCACTCTGCGGTCCAACTCATCCCAAAACATTGAGGTCGGGTGACACCTCCTCCTCCATGCTTCACGGCGGGAACAACACATGCAGAGATCATCTGTTCACCTACTCTGTGTACTCTCGGCTGCTTTTCCTTCACTCTGCGGTCCAACTCATCCCAAACCATCTCAAATGGGTTGACGTCAGGTGATTGTGGAGGCCAGGTCATCTGATGCAGCACTCAATCACTCTCCTTCTTGGTCAAATAACCCTTACACAGCCTGGAGGTGTGTTGGGTCATTGTCCTGTTGAAAAACAAATGATTGTCCCACTAAGAGCAGATCAGATGGGATGGCGTATAGCTGCAGAATGCTGTGGTAGTCATGCTGGTTAAGTGTGCCTTGAATTCTAAATAAATCACTGAAAGGGTCACCAGCAAAGCACCATCACACCACCTCCTCCTCCTCCATGCTTCACGGTGGCAACCACACATGCGGAGATCATCCGTTCACCTACTCTGTGTCTCACAAAGACATGGCGGTTGGAACCAAAAATCTTAAATTTGGACTCAGACCAAAGGACAGATTTCCACTGGTCTAATGTCCATTGCTCGTGTTTCTTGGCCCAATCAAGTCTCTTCTTCTTATTGGTGTCCTTTAGTAGTGGTTTCTTTGCAGCAATTCAACCATGAAGGCCTGATTCACGCAGTCTCCTCTGAACAGGTGATGTTGAGATGTGTCTGTTACTTGAACATAAATACTCTTTGAAGCATTTAGTTGTGCTGCAACCTGAGGTGCAGGTAACTCTAATGACATTATCCTCTGCTGCAGAGGTAACTCTGGGTCTTCCTTTCCTGTGGCGGTACTCATGAGAGCCAGTTTCATCATAGCTCTTGATGGTTTTTACGATTCCACTTGAAGAAACTTTCAACATTTTTGAAATGTTCCAGATTGACTGACCTTCATGCCTTAAAGTAATGCTGGACTGGTGTTACTCTTTGCTTATTTGAGCTGTTCTTGGCATAATATGGTCTTGGTCTTTTACCAAACAGGGCTATCTTCTGTATACCAACCCTACCTTGTCACAACACAACTGATTGGCTCAAACGCTTTAAGAAGGAAATAAATTCCACAAACTAACTTTTAACAAGGCACACCTGTTAATTGAAATGCATTCCAGGTGACTACCTCATGAAGCTGGTTGAGAGAATGCCAAGAGTGTGCAAAGCTGTCATCAAGGCAAAGGGTGGCTACTTTGAAGAATCTCAAATATAAAATATATTTGGATTTGTTTAACACTTTTTTGGTTACTACATGATTCCATATGTGTTATTTCATAGTTTTGATGTCTTCACTATTATTCTACAATGTAGAAAATAGTAAAAAATAAAGAAAAACCCTGGAATGAGTTGGTGTGTCCAAACTTTTGACCGATTCTGTACATAGTAACTTCTATCATCACTACAGGAAATAAGACCTCTGTCTCTCTCTACCTCTCTCTTTCGCTCTCAAACTCTTTCAACCTCTCACTCTCCCTTTCCAACCCCCCCAGGCCCAGTTAAAGTTTGAGGAGTGTATCTTAGCCCAGTCTCAGTGGAGACAGATTCACCACCTGTGTTACTGGGAGTTGATGTGGAGTCACTCCTTCACTCAGGACTGGCTGCAGGCATACAGATACGCTGACCTGCTCTGTAAGGAGAGTCGCTGGTCCAAGGTAGGTCGACACCCCCTGACCCCTGACCCCTGTATGTCTCTGTAAGGAGAGTCGCTGGTCCAAGGTAGGTCGACACCCCCTGACCCCTGTATGTCTCTGTAAGGAGAGTCGCTGGTCCAAGAGGGAGGGAGGGAGGGAGGGACACATACACACCCTGGAGAGACCCCCCCCCCCTGACCTCTAACCCCTGTGTGTATAGGCCATCTATGTCTACCAGAAGGCTGCTATCCTCTCTGTTGCCTGAAGAGACACCCCCCCCCTGACCTCTAACCCCTGTGTATAGGCCATCTATGTCTACCAGAAGGCTGCTATCCTCTCTGTTGCCTGAAGAGACACCCCCCCTGACCTCTAACCCCTGTGTGTATAGGCCATCTATGTCTACCAGAAGGCTGCTACCCTCTCTGTTGCCTGAAGAGACACCCCCCCCCTGACCTCTAACCCCTGTGTGTCTCTATAGGCCATCTATGTCTACCAGAAGGCTGCTATCCTCTCTGTTGCCTGAAGAGACACCCCCCCTGACCTCTAACCCCTGTGTGTCTCTATAGGCCATCTATGTCTACCAGAAGGCTGCTATCCTCTCTATGTTGCCTGAAGAGACACCCCCCCTGACCTCTAACCCCTGTGTGTCTCTATAGGCCATCTATGTCTACCAGAAGGCTGCTATTCTCTCTGTTGCCTGAAGAGACACCCCCTGACCTCTAACCCCTGTGTGTATAGGCCATCTATGTCTACCAGAAGGCTGCTATCCTCTCTGTTGCCTGAAGAGACACCCCCCCTGACCTCTAACCCCTGTGTGTATAGGCCATCTATGTCTACCAGAAGGCTGCTACCCTCTCTGTTGCCTGAAGAGACACCCCCCCTGACCTCTAACCCCTGTGTGTCTCTATAGGCCATCTATGTCTACCAGAAGGCTGCTATCCTCTCTGTTGCCTGAAGAGACACCCCCCCTGACCTCTAACCCCTGTGTGTCTCTATAGGCCATCTATGTCTACCAGAAGGCTGCTATCCTCTCTATGTTGCCTGAAGAGACACCCCCCCTGACCTCTAACCCCTGTGTGTCTCTATAGGCCATCTATGTCTACCAGAAGGCTGCTATTCTCTCTGTTGCCTGAAGAGACACCCCCCCTGACCTCTAACCCCTGTGTGTCTCTGTAGGCCATCTATGTCTACCAGAAGGCTGCTATCCTCTCTATGTTGCCTGAAGAGACACCCCCCCTGACCTCTAACCCCTGTGTGTCTCTGTAGGCCATCTATGTCTACCAGAAGGCTGCTATCCTCTCTATGTTGCCTGAAGAGACACCCCCCCTGACCTCTAACCCCTGTGTGTCTCTATAGGCCATCTATGTCTACCAGAAGGCTGCTATCCTCTCTGTTGCCTGAAGAGACACCCCCTGACCTCTAACCCCTGTGTGTCTCTGTAGGCCATCTATGTCTACCAGAAGGCTGCTATCCTCTCTGTTGCCTGAAGAGACACCCCCCCTGACCTCTAACCCCTGTGTGTCTCTGTAGGCCATCTATGTCTACCAGAAGGCTGCTATCCTCTCTGTTGCCTGAAGAGACACCCCCCCTGACCTCTAACCCCTGTGTGTATAGGCCATCTATGTCTACCAGAAGGCTGCTATCCTCTCTATGTTGCCTGAAGAGGAGATCAAGAAGACTGGAGAGAACGTGGTCGAGCTGTTCAGGTGAGCTTACAAATGTTCACAGACGGCGTTCATAACTGCTCATTGTAGGTCATAAAACATTCATAGCAGCTCACAGGCCGGGCATTCATTACATACATTACTGACATTACATACATTACATACATTACATACATTACTGACATTACATACATTACTGACATTACATACATTACATACATTACTGACATTACTGACATTACATACATTACTGACATTACATACATTACATACATTACTGACATTACTGACATTACTGACATTACTGACATTACATACATTACTGACATTACTGACATTACATACATTACTGACATTACTGACATTACTGACATTACTGACATTACATACATTACTGACATTACATACATTACTGACATTACTGACATTACTGACATTACATACATTACATACATTACTGACATTACATACATTACATACATTACTGACATTACTGACATTACATACATTACTGACATTACATACATTACTGACATTACTGACATTACTGACATTACTGACATTACTGACATTACATACATTACTGACATTACTGACATTACTGACATTACATACATTACTGACATTACTGACATTACTGACATTACTGACATTACTGACATTACATACATTACTGACATTACATACATTACTGACATTACATACATTACTGACATTACTGACATTACTGACATTATATACATTACTGACATTACATACATTACTGACATTACTGACATTACATACATTACTGACATTACTGACATTACTGACATTACATACATTACTGACATTACTGACATTACTGACATTACATACATTACATACATTACTGACATTACTGACATTACTGACATTACTGACATTACTGACATTACATACATTACTGACATTACTGACATTACTGACATTACATACATTACATACATTACTGACATTACTGACATTACTGACATTATATACATTACTGACATTACATACATTACTGACATTACTGACATTACTGACATTACTGACATTACATACATTACATACATTACTGACATTACTGACATTACTGACATTATATACATTACTGACATTACTGACATTACTGACATTACTGACATTACATACATTACTGACATTACTGACATTACATACATTACTGACATTACTGACATTACTGACATTACATACATTACTGACATTACTGACATTACTGACATTACTGACATTACATACATTACTGACATTACTGACATTACTGACATTACTGACATTACATACATTACTGACATTACATACATTACATACATTACTGACATTACTGACATTACTGACATTACATACATTACTGACATTACTGACATTACATACATTACATACATTACATACATTACTGACATTACTGACATTACATACATTACTGACATTACTGACATTACTGACATTACATACATTACTGACATTACTGACATTACTGACATTACATACATTACTGACATTACATACATTACATACATTACTGACATTACTGACATTACATACATTACTGACATTACTGACATTACTGACATTACTGACATTACATACATTACTGACATTACATACATTACATACATTACTGACATTACTGACATTACATACATTACATACATTACTGACATTACATACATTACTGACATTACTGACATTACTGACATTACATACATTACTGACATTACATACATTACATACATTACTGACATTACTGACATTACATACATTACTGACATTACATACATTACTGACATTACTGACATTACATACATTACTGACATTACTGACATTACATACATTACTGACATTACATACATTACATACATTACATACATTACTGACATTACTGACATTACATACATTACTGACATTACATACATTACTGACATTACTGACATTACTGACATTACATACATTACTGACATTACTGACATTACTGACATTACATACATTACTGACATTACTGACATTACTGACATTACATACATTACTGACATTACTGACATTACTGACATTACATACATTACATACATTACTGACATTACATACATTACTGACATTACATACATTACTGACATTACATACATTACTGACATTACTGACATTACTGACATTACATACATTACTGACATTACTGACATTACATACATTACATACATTACTGACATTACATACATTACTGACATTACATACATTACTGACATTACTGACATTACTGACATTACATACATTACTGACATTACATACATTACTGACATTACATACATTACATACATTACTGACATTACTGACATTACATACATTACTGACATTACATACATTACATACATTACTGACATTACTGACATTACATACATTACTGACATTACATACATTACTGACATTACATACATTACTGACATTACTGACATTACTGACATTACATACATTACTGACATTACTGACATTACTGACATTACTGACATTACATACATTACTGACATTACTGACATTACATACATTACTGACATTACTGACATTACTGACATTACTGACATTACATACATTACTGACATTACATACATTACTGACATTACTGACATTACATACATTACTGACATTACTGACATTACATACATTACATACATTACTGACATTACTGACATTACATACATTACTGACATTACTGACATTACATACATTACTGACATTACATACATTACATACATTACTGACATTACTGACATTACATACATTACATACATTACTGACATTACTGACATTACATACATTACTGACATTACATACATTACTGACATTACTGACATTACATACATTACTGACATTACTGACATTACATACATTACTGACATTACTGACATTACTGACATTACTGACATTACATACATTACTGACATTACATACATTACTGACATTACATACATTACTGACATTACATACATTACTGACATTACTGACATTACTGACATTACATACATTACTGACATTACTGACATTACATACATTACTGACATTACTGACATTACACATTACATACATTACTGACATTACTGACATTACTGACATTACATACATTACTGACATTACTGACATTACATACATTACTGACATTACTGACATTACTGACATTACATACATTACATACATTACTGACATTACTGACATTACTGACATTATATACATTACTGACATTACATACATTACTGACATTACTGACATTACTGACATTACTGACATTACATACATTACATACATTACTGACATTACTGACATTACTGACATTATATACATTACTGACATTACTGACATTACTGACATTACATACATTACTGACATTACTGACATTACATACATTACTGACATTACATACATTACTGACATTACTGACATTACATACATTACTGACATTACTGACATTACTGACATTACATACATTACTGACATTACTGACATTACATACATTACTGACATTACTGACATTACATACATTACTGACATTACTGACATTACTGACATTACATACATTACTGACATTACTGACATTACTGACATTATATACATTACTGACATTACTGACATTACTGACATTACATACATTACTGACATTACTGACATTACATACATTACTGACATTACATACATTACTGACATTACTGACATTACATACATTACTGACATTACTGACATTACTGACATTACATACATTACTGACATTACATACATTACTGACATTACATACATTACTGACATTACTGACATTACATACATTACTGACATTACTGACATTACTGACATTACTGACATTACTGACAATACATACATTACTGACATTACTGACATTACTGACATTACTGACATTACATACATTACTGACATTACATACATTACTGACATTACTGACATTACTGACATTACTGACATTACATACATTACTGACATTACTGACATTACATACATTACATACATTACATACATTACTGACATTACTGACATTACTGACATTACATACATTACTGACATTACTGACATTACTGACATTACTGACATTACATACATTACTGACATTACTGACATTACTGACATTACATACATTACTGACATTACATACATTACATACATTACTGACATTACATACATTACATACATTACTGACATTACTGACATTACATACATTACTGACATTACTGACATTACTGACATTACTGCCATTACATACATTACTGACATTACATACATTACATACATTACTGACATTACTGACATTACATACATTACATACATTACTGACATTACATACATTACATACATTACTGACATTACTGACATTACTGACATTACATACATTACTGACATTACATACATTACATACATTACTGACATTACTGACATTACATACATTACTGACATTACATACATTACTGACATTACTGACATTACATACATTACTGACATTACTGACATTACATACATTACTGACATTACATACATTACATACATTACATACATTACATACATTACTGACATTACTGACATTACATACATTACTGACATTACATACATTACTGACATTACTGACATTACTGACATTACATACATTACTGACATTACTGACATTACTGACATTACATACATTACTGACATTACTGACATTACTGACATTACATACATTACTGACATTACTGACATTACATACATTACTGACATTACATACATTACTGACATTACTGACATTACATACATTACTGACATTACTTACATTACTGACATTACATACATTACATACATTACTGACATTACATACATTACTGACATTACATACATTACTGACATTACTGACATTACATACATTACTGACATTACATACATTACTGACATTACATACATTACATACATTACTGACATTACTGACATTACATACATTACTGACATTACATACATTACATACATTACTGACATTACTGACATTACATACATTACTGACATTACATACATTACTGACATTACATACATTACTGACATTACATACATTACTGACATTACTGACATTACTGACATTACATACATTACTGACATTACATACATTACTGACATTACTGACATTACATACATTACTGACATTACATACATTACTGACATTACTGACATTACATACATTACTGACATTACATACATTACATACATTACTGACATTACTGACATTACATACATTACTGACATTACATACATTACTGACATTACATACATTACTGACATTACTGACATTACATACATTACATACATTACTGACATTACTGACATTACATACATTACTGACATTACATACATTACTGACATTACATACATTACTGACATTACTGACATTACTGACATTACATACATTACTGACATTACATACATTACTGACATTACTGACATTACTGACATTACATACATTACTGACATTACATACATTACATACATTACTGACATTACTGACATTACATACATTACATACATTACTGACATTACATACATTACTGACATTACTGACATTACATACATTACTGACATTACATACATTACTGACATTACTGACATTACTGACATTACATACATTACTGACATTACTGACATTACATACATTACTGACATTACTGACATTACATACATTACTGACATTACATACATTACTGACATTACTGACATTACTGACATTACATACATTACTGACATTACTGACATTACATACATTACATACATTACTGACATTACTGACATTACATACATTACTGACATTACTGACATTACTGACATTACATACATTACTGACATTACTGACATTACATACATTACTGACATTACTGACATTACTGACATTACATACATTACATACATTACTGACATTACATACATTACTGACATTACTGACATTACATACATTACTGACATTACTGACATTACTGACATTACATACATTACTGACATTACTGACATTACTGACATTACTTACATTACATACATTACTGACATTACTGACATTACTGACATTACGTACATTACTGACATTACATACATTACTGACATTACTGACATTACATACATTACTGACATTACATACATTACTGACATTACTGACATTACATACATTACTGACATTACATACATTACTGACATTACTGACATTACATACATTACTGACATTACATACATTACTGACATTACTGACATTACTGACATTACTTACATTACTGACATTACATACATTACTGACATTACTGACATTACATACATTACTGACATTACATACATTACTGACATTACTGACATTACATACATTACTGACATTACATACATTACTGACATTACATACATTACTGACATTACTGACATTACATACATTACTGACATTACTGACATTACTGACATTACTGACATTACATACATTACTGACATTACATACATTACTGACATTACATACATTACTGACATTACATACATTACTGACATTACTGACATTACTGACATTACATACATTACTGACATTACTGACATTACATACATTACTGACATTACATACATTACTGACATTACATACATTACTGACATTACTGACATTACTGACATTACATACATTACTGACATTACTGACATTACATACATTACTGACATTACATACATTACTGACATTACTGACATTACATACATTACTGACATTACTGACATTACATACATTACTGACATTACTGACATTACATACATTACATACATTACTGACATTACATACATTACTGACATTACTGACATTACATACATTACTGACATTACATACATTACTGACATTACTGACATTACATACATTACATACATTACTGACATTACT
>NC_068455.1:81071970-81106970 GCF_023373465.1 Oncorhynchus keta | reverse complement strand
TCTCTCCTCTCCCCTAGTGAGCGGAGAATCAGATTTGACCACTACCTGATCCCCTTCACCCTATATGAGTTGGGTCTACTCTACAAACAACAGGGGGACTTCATCAAGGCCACGCGATACATAGAGAACGCCAAGTAAGTCTGTCCGCATGGCTCCCTATTCAGTACACTACATAGGGAATAGGTTGTAGTACTTATTTAAAAAGGAGCACACTGTATAGGGAGAAGGGTGTCGTTTTGGGCCGCAGCCTGGAACACATGTAATATACCGTTTAGCAGACACTTCTATCCAGAGCCACGGTCTGTATACGTTCGACATATGGAAGTCACTATTTTATTTAACCAGGCAAGTCAGTTAAGAACAAATGGGGGTGGGGGTGGGGGAGGAACTGGGAGGGAAATGGGGGAAACTGGGGGTGGAGAAACTGGGAGGGAAACTGGGGGTGGGGAAACTGGGAGGTAAACTGGGGGTGGGAGAAACCGGGTGATGGAGAAACCGGGGGGAAACTGGGGGGACTGGGGGTAAGGAAACTGTGGGGGGGGACTGGGAGGTGGGGAAACCACTAGGCTACGCTGCCGGCGATGCTAGCGTCATGCTCTACCATCTGAGATACAGACACCCACGTTCTTCTGTCAGTTACACTAATATTGCAATAAAATACTGTGTTTGCGTGTGTGTGTTTGCGTGTGTGCGTGTGTGTTTGCGTGTGCGTGTGTGTGTTTGCGTGTGCGTGTGTGTGTTTGCGTGTGCGTGTGTGTGACTAGGTTGAACTACAAGGACTACTCCATGGAGTCCAGGCTTCACTTCCGGATCCACGCAGCTCTCAACAGTCTCAAGGGATCGCCTGTCAGCACACCATAACTACAGCCCAACTGCAATCAGACTACAACCGATTTTACACCATAACTACAGCCCAACTACAATCAGACTACAACCCCCAAGCTACACTCTGACAACATTTTAAATAAACCCCCAACAAAAAGAAAGGAGGACCAGGGCACCTCTTCGTATAATTAATTCAAATGCATTTTATTTGTATGTAATGTTCAATAGAAACAACGTTGTAAAAATCCGACATGTTTCGACTGCCTTCGTCAGGGAGTACAAATAAATTATACAATGTCATCTTTTAAACAGTTTTTCCAATTGGCCCTGGTCACAATATCAAGTACTAATGAAAGTGTGTGTGTGTGTGTACTGTATATAGTATGGAAAATATACAATATTGTCTGGTAATAATGACTATGTACTTATATGAAGGATGTCCACTCCCCTACGTATTTATTTGGACAGTGAAGCTAAAACATTTAGTCCGTAATACTCCAGCGTTTTGGATTTGAGATCGAAGAGGGGGGGGGAGGGGAGAGGAGAGAGAGAGGAGAGAGGAAGGGGGAGAGGAGAGAGGAGGGGAGAGAGGAGGGGAGGGGAGGAGAGAGGGGAGGGAGAGAGGATGGGGGAGGGGAGAGAGGAGGGGGAGGGGAGAGGAGAGAGAGAGAGAGAGGAGGGGGGGAGAGGAGGGGGAGAGGGGAGGAGAGAGGAGGGAGAGAGGAGGGGGGAGGGGTGAGGGGAGGAAAGAGGAGGGGGGGGAGGGGAGGGGGAGGGGAGGGAGGAGGGGAGAGGGGAGGGGGGAGGGGAGGGGAGGGGGAGGGGAGGGGGAGGGGAGAGAGGAGGGGGGAGGTGGTTAGAGGAGGGAGGGAGAGAGGAGGGGGAGAGGTGGTTAGCAGATGTTATTGGTCACATGGTTAACAGATGTTATTGGTCACATGGTTAGCAGATGTTATTGGTCACATGGTTAACAGATGTTATTGGTCACATGGTTAACATATGTTATTGGTCACATGGTTAACAGATGTTATTGTGAGTGTAGCGAAATGCTTGTGGTTCTAGTTCCGACAATGCAGTAATAACCAACGAGTAATCTAACTAACAATTCCAAAACTACTGTCTTATACACAGTGTAAGGGGATAAAGAATATGTACATAAAGATATATGAATGAGTGATGGTACAGAACGGCACAGGCAAGATGCAGTAGGTGATATAGAGTAGAGTATATACATATGAGATGAGTAATGTAGGGTATGTCAACATTATATAAAGTGTCATTGTTTAAAGTGGCTAGTGATACATTTTTTCATTCAATTTTTACATTGTTAAAGTGGCTAGTGATATATTCTACATAAATTCCCATTATTAAAGTGGCTGGAGTTGAGTCATTGTGTTGGCAGCAGCCACTCAATGTTAGTGGTGGCTGTTTAACAGTCTGATGGCCTTGAGATAGAAGCTGTTTTTCAGTTTCTCGGTACCAGCTTTAATGCCCCTGTACTGACCTCGCCTTCTGGATGATAGCGGGGTGAACAGGCAGTGGCTCGGGTGGTTGTTGTCCTTGATGATCTTTATGGCCTTCCTGTGACATCGGGTAGTGTAGGTGTCCTGGAGGGCAGGTAGTTTGCCCCCGGTGATGCGTTGTGCAGACCTCACTACCCTCTGGAGAGCCTTACGGTTGTGGGCGGAGCAGTTGCCGTACCAGGTGGTGATACAGCAAGATCAGGATGCTCTCGATTGTGAATCTAGAAGTTTGTCAGTGCTTTTGGTGACAAGCTGAATTTCTTCAGCCCCCTGAGGTTGAAGAGGCGCTGCTGTGCCTTCTTCCCAACGCTGTCTGTGTGAGTGGACCAATTCAGTTTGTCCGTGATGTGTACGCTGAGGAACTTAAAACTTACTACCCTCTCCACTACTGTCCCATCGATGTGGATAGGGGGGTGTTCCCTCTGCTGTTTCCTGAAGTTCACAATCATCTCCTTTGTTTTGTTGACTTTGAGTGTGAGGTTATTTTCCTGACACCACACTCCGATGGCCCTCACCTCCTCCCTGTAGGCCGTCTCGTCGTTGTTGGTAATCAAGCCCACCACTGTAGTGTCGTCTGCAAACTTGATGATTGAGTTGGAGGCATGCGTGGCCACGCAGTCGTGGGTGAACAGGGAGTACAGGAGAGGGCTCAGAACGCACCCTTGTGGGGCCCCCGTGTTGAGGATCAGCGGGGAGGAGATGTTGTTACCTACCCTCACCACCTGGGGGCGGCCCGTCAGGAAGTCCAGTACCCAGTTGCACAGAGCGGGGTTGAGACCCAGGGCCTCGAGCTTGATGACGAGCCAAATTAAATGTTTACACTGAACAAAAATATAAACGCAACTTGCAACGATTTCAAAGAGTTACAGTTCATATAAGGAAATCAGTCAATTGATTTAAATTAATTAGACCCTAATCTATGGATTTCACGTGACTGGGCATACAGATATGAATCTGTTGGTCACAGATAGCGCAGCTTCCCTGAGGCGGTTTCAAACAGAAAACCCACCGTTTGATCAGCTGTCCGGGTGGCTGGTCTCAGACGATCCCGCAGGTGAAGAAGTCGCATGTGGAGCTCCTGGGTTGTCGTGGTTACACGTGGTCTGCGGTTGTGAGGCCGGTTGGACGTACTGACAAAAGTTCTCAAAAAACGACGGCTTATGGTAGAGAAATTAACATTAAATTATCTGGCAACATCTCTGGTGGACATTCCTGCAGTCAGCAAGCCAATTGCAACGCTCCCTCAAAACTTGAGACATCTGTGGCATTGTATTATATAATACACTACTATGGGTTTTTCACATTTTAGAGTGGCCTTTTATTATCCCCAGCACAAGGTGCATCTGTGTAATGATCATGCTGTTTTATCAGCTTCTGGATATGCCACACCTGACAGGTGGATGGATTTATCTTGGCGAAGGAGAAATGTTCACTAACAGGGATGTAAACAAATTTGTGCAGAATATATGAGAGAAATAAGCTTTTTTTGTACATATGGAAAATATATATATTGTGATCTTTTATTTCAGCTCATGAAACACTTTACAGGTTGTGTTTATATATTTTGGTTCAGTGTAGGTTCCAAATAGAGAGGGTTTCTATAGGTCTGACGTGGTATAGAACAGCACTTCAAGGAAAGCAGTGGAGATGTTTTGTCAGACTATATTTCTGTTAGTTGGTTAGTTAGTAGTTGATTTGAATATAAATAAATATATTCTCACCACTGAGAGACTGGTATCATATTCACTATATAATACACTACATTTACATTTACATTTAAGTCATTTAGCAGACGCTCTTATAATAGCACTACAAATTGGTTTCACCTTATGACATCCATGTGCTGCATACACTGGAACAGCCACTTTACAATAGTGCATCTAAATCTTACTAGGGGGGTGAGAAGGATTACTTATCCTATCCTAGGTATTCCTTAAATAGTGGGGTTTAAGGTGTCTCCGGAAGGTGGTGATTGACTCTACTATGGGTTTCACTATATAATACACTACTATGGGTTTCATTAGATAGTACACTATATAATACACTACTATGGGTTTCACTATATAATACACTACTATGGGTTTCTTTACATAGTACACTATATAATACACTACTATGGGTTTCACTATATAATACACTACTATGGGTTTCACTATATAATACACTACTATGGGTTTCATTAGATAGTACACTATATAATACACTACTATGGGTTTCACTATATAATACACTACTATGGGTTTCATTAGATAGTACACTATATAATACACTACTATGGGTTTCACTATATAATACACTACTATGGGTTTCACTATATAATACACTACTATGGGTTTCACTAGATAGTACACTATATAATACACTACTATGGGTTTCACTATATAATACACTACTATGGGTTTCACTATATAATACACTACTATGGGTTTCATTAGATAGTACACTATATAATACACTACATTTACATTTACATTTAAGTCATTTTTTCCTATATAGTACATTAGCAGACACTCTTATACAGATACTTGTTTCACTATATAATACACTACTATGGGTTTCTTTACATAGTACACTATATAATACACTACTATGGGTTTCACTATATAATACACTACTATGGGTTTCACTATATAATACACTACTATGGGTTTCATTAGATAGTACACTATATAATACACTACTATGGGTTTCACTATATAATACACTACTATGGGTTTCATTAGATAGTACACTATATAATACACTACTATGGGTTTCACTATATAATACACTACTATGGGTTTCACTATATAGTACACTATATAATACACAACTATGAGTTTCACTATATAATACACAACTATGAGTTTCACTATATAGTACACTATATAATACACAACTATGAGTTTCACTATATAATACACTACTATGGGTTTCCCTATATAATACACTACTATGGGTTTCACTAGATAGTACACTATATAATACACTACTATGGGTTTCACTAGATAGTACACTATATAATACACAACTATGAGTTTCACTATATAATACACAACTATGGGTTTCATTATATAATACACTACTATGGGTTTTCCTATATAGTACACTATATAATACACAACTATGAGTTTCACTATATAATACACTATATAATACACAAATATGAGTTTCCCTATATAATACACTACTATGGGTTTCACTAGATAGTACACTATATAATACACAACTATGAGTTTCACTATATAATACACGACTATGGGTTTCATTATATAATACACTACTATGGGTTTTCCTATATAGTACACTATATAATACAATACTATGGGTTTCACTATATAGTACACTATATAATACACAACTATGAGTTTCACTATATAATACACAACTATGAGTTTCACTATATAGTACACTATATAATACACAACTATGACTTTCACTATATAGTACACTATATAATACACAACTATGAGTTTCACTATATAATACACTATATAATACACAACTATGAGTTTCACTATATAATACACTACTATGGGTTTCCATATATAATACACTACTATGGGTTTCACTAGATAGTACACTATATAATACACAACTATGAGTTTCACTATATAATACACAACTATGGGTTTCACTATATAATACACTACAATGGGTTTCCCTATATAGTACACTATATAATACACTACTATGGGTTTCACTAGATAGTACACTATATAATACACAACTATGAGTTTCACTATATAATACACAACTATGGGTTTCACTATATAATACACTACTATGGGTTTCACTATATAATACACTACTATGGGTTTCACTATATAATACACTACTATGGGTTTCACTATATAATACACTACTATGGGTTTCACTATATAATACACTACTATGGGTTTCCCTATATAATACACTACTATGGGTTTCATTAGGTAGTACACTATATAATACACTACTATGAGTTTCACTATATAGTACACTATATAATACACTACTATGGGTTTCATTAGATAGTACTCTATATAATACACAACTATGAGTTTCACTATATAATACACAACTATGAGTTTCACTATATAATACACAACTATGAGTTTCACTATATAGTACACTATATAATACACAACTATGAGTTTCACTATATAATACACTATATAATACACAACTATGAGTTTCACTATATGGCTTTCACTATATAGTACACTATATAATACACTACTATGGGGTTCCCTATATAGTACACTATATAATACACAACTATGAGTTTCACTATATAGTACACTATATAATACACTACTATGGGATTTCCTATATAATACACTATGGGTTTCCCTATATAGTACACTATATAATACACAACTATGAATTTCACTATATAATACACTACTATAAGTTTCACTAAATAATACACTACTATGAGTTTCACTATATAATACACTACTATGGGTTTCACTATATAGTACATTATATAATACACGACAATGGGTTTCACTATATAGTACACTATATAATACACTACTATGGGTTTCACTATATAGTACACTATATAATACACTACTATGAGTTTCACTATATAATACACTACTATGGGTTTTCCTATATAATACACTACTATGAGTTTCACTATATAGTACACTATATAATACACTACTATGGGTTTCACTATATAGTACACTATATAATACACTACTATGGGTTTCATTATATAATACACTACTATGGGTTTTCCTATATAATACACTACTATGAGTTTCCCTATATAATAAACTACTATGAGTTTCCCTATATAGTACACTATATAATACACTACTATGAGTTTCACTATATAGTACACTATATAATACACTACTATGGGTTTCACTATATAGTACACTATATAATACACTACTATGAGTTTCAATATATAGTATACTATATAAATCAATACTATGGGTTTCACTATATAGTACACTATTATGGGTTTCCCTATATAATACACTACTATGGGTTTCCCTATATAATACACTACTATGGGTTTCACTATATAATACACTATATAAATCACTACTATGGGTTTCACTATATAGTACACTTCTGTAGCTCAGTTGGTAGAGCATGGCGCTTGTAACGCCAGGGTAGTGGGTTCGATTCCCGGGACCACCCATACGTAGAATGTATGCACACATGACTGTAAGTCGCTTTGGATAAAAGCGTCTGCTAAATGGCATATATTATTATTATTATATTACTATATAATACACTACTATGGGTTTCACTATATAGTACACTATATAATACACTACTATTACTACTAGTGTAACCTGGCGGGCCTAGAGTTTCCCCTGGTCAGACAGGAAAACCTCCTGGTCCTACCCAGACATCATAGACAGGAAAACCTCCTGGTCCTACCCAGACATTATAGACAGGAAAACCTCCTGGTCCTACCCAGACATTGTAGACAGGAAAACCTCCTGGTCCTACCCAGACATTATAGACAGGAACAACTCCTGGTCCTACCCAGACGACATAGACAGGGAAACCTCCTGGTCCTACCCAGACATTGTAGACAGGAAAAGCTCCTGGTCCTACCCAGACATTATAGACAGGAAAACCTCCTGGTCCTACCCAGACATCATAGACAGGAAAACCTCCTGGTCCTACCCAGACATTATAGACAGGAAAAGCTCCTGGTCCTACCCAGACATTATAGACAGGAAAACCTCCTGGTCCTAACCAGACATTATAGACAGGAACAACTCCTGGTCCTACCCAGACGACATAGACAGGGAAACCTCCTGGTCCTACCCAGACATTGTAGACAGGAAAAGCTCCTGGTCCTACCCAGACATTATAGACAGGAAAACCTCCTGGTCCTACCCAGACATCATAGACAGGAAAACCTCCTGGTCCTACCCAGACATTATAGACAGGAAAAGCTCCTGGTCCTACCCAGACATTATAGACAGGAAAACCTCCTGGTCCTGCCCAGACATTATAGACCGGAAAACCTCCTGGTCCTAACCAGACATTATAGACAGGAAAAACTCCTGGTCCTACCCAGACGACATAGACAGGGAAACCTCCTGGTCCTACCCAGACATTATAGACCGGAAAACCTCCTGGTCCTAACCAGACATTATAGACAGGAAATCCTCCTGGTCCTACCCAGACGACATAGACAGGAAAACCTCCTGGTCCTAACCAGACATTATAGACGGGAAAACCTCCTGGTCCTACCCAGACATTATAGACAGGGAAACCTCCTGGTCCTACCCAGACATTATAGACAGGGAAAACTCCTGGTCCTAAGCAGACATTATAGACAGGAAAACCTCCTGGTCCTCACGAGACATTATAGACAGGAAAACCTCCTGGTCCTAACCAGACATTATAGACAGGAAAACCTCCTGGTCCTACCCAGACGACATAGACAGGAAAACCTCCTGGTCCTAACCAGACATTATAGACGGGAAAACCTCCTGGTCCTACCCAGACATTATAGACAGGGAAAAACTCCTGGTCCTAACCATACATTATAGACAGGGAAAACTCCTGGTCCTGCCCAAACATTCTAGACAGGAAAACCTCCTGGTCCTACCCAGACATTATAGACAGGGAAAAACTCCTGGTCTTACCCAGACATTATAGACAGGGAAAAACTCCTGGTCCTACCCAGACATTATAGACAGGGAAAAACTCCTGGTCCTACCCAGACATTATAGACAGGGAAAAACTCCTGGTCCTACCCAGACATTATAGACAGGGAAAAACTCCTGGTCCTACCCAGACATTATAGACAGGGAAAAACTCCTGGTCCTACCCAGACATTATAGACAGGGAAAACCTCCTGGTCCTACCCAGACATTATAGACAGGGAAAAACTCCTGGTCCTACCCAGACATTATAGACAGGGAAAACTCCTGGTCCTAACCAGATATTATAAACGGGAAAACCTCCTGGTCCTACCCAGACATTATAGACAGGGAAAAACTCCTGGTCCTACCCAGACATTATAGACAGGAAAACCTCCTGGTCCTACCCAGACATTATAGACAGGAAAACCTCCTGGTCCTACCCAGACATTATAGACAGGAAAACCTCCTGGTCCTACCCAGACATTATAGACAGGAAAACCTCCTGGTCCTAACCACACATTATAGACAGGAAAACCTCCTGGTCCTACCCAGACATTATAGACAGGAAAACCTCCTGGTCCTAACCACACATTATAGACAGGAAAAGCTCCTGGTCCTACCCAGACATTATAGACAGGAACAACTCCTGGTCCTACCCAGACGACATAGACAGGGAAACCTCCTGGTCCTACCCAGACATTGTAGACAGGAAAAGCTCCTGGTCCTACCCAGACATTATAGACAGGAAAACCTCCTGGTCCTACCCAGACATCATAGACAGGAAAACCTCCTGGTCCTACCCAGACATTATAGACAGGAAAAGCTCCTGGTCCTACCCAGACATTATAGACAGGAAAACCTCCTGGTCCTGCCCAGACATTATAGACCGGAAAACCTCCTGGTCCTAACCAGACATTATAGACAGGAAAAACTCCTGGTCCTACCCAGACGACATAGACAGGGAAACCTCCTGGTCCTACCCAGACATTATAGACAGGAAAACCTCCTGGTCCTACCCAGACATTATAGACGGGAAAACCTCCTGGTCCTACCCAGACATTATAGACCGGAAAACCTCCTGGTCCTAACCAGACATTATAGACAGGAAAACCTCCTGGTCCTACCCAGACATTATAGACAGGAAAACCTCCTGGTCCTACCCAGACATTATAGACAGGAAAACCTCCTGGTCCTAACCAGACATTATAGACAGGAAAACCTCCTGGTCCTAACCAGACATTATAGACAGGAAAAACTCCTGGTCCTACCCAGACGACATAGACAGGGAAACCTCCTGGTCCTACCCAGACATTATAGACGGGAAAACCTCCTGGTCCTAACCAGACATTATAGACAGGAAAACCTCCTGGTCCTACCCAGACATTATAGACAGGAAATCCTCCTGGTCCTACCCAGACGACATAGACAGGAAAACCTCCTGGTCCTAACCAGACATTATAGACGGGAAAACCTCCTGGTCCTAACCAGACATTATAGACAGGAAAACCTCCTGGTCCTACCCAGACATTATAGACAGGAAAACCTCCTGGTCCTACCCAGACATTATAGACAGGAAAACCTCCTGGTCCTACCCAGACATTATAGACAGGAAAACCTCCTGGTCCTACCCAGACATTATAGACAGGAAAACCTCCTGGTCCTACCCAGACATTATAGACAGGAAAACCTCCTGGTCCTAACCAGACATTATAGACAGGAAAATCTCCTGGTCCTACCCAGACATTATAGACAGGAAAACCTCCTGGTCCTACCCAGACATTATAGACAGGGAAAACTCCCGGTCCTACCCAGACATTATAGACAGGGAAAACTCCTGGTCCTGCCCAAACATTATAGACAGGAAAACCTCCTGGTCCTACCCAGACATTATAGACAGGGAAAAACTCCTGGTCCTAACCATACATTATAGACAGGGAAAACTCCTGGTCCTGCCCAAACATTCTAGACAGGAAAACCTCCTGGTCCTACCCAGACATTATAGACAGGGAAAAACTCCTGGTCTTACCCAGACATTATAGACAGGGAAAAACTCCTGGTCCTACCCAGACATTATAGACAGGGAAAAACTCCTGGTCCTACCCAGACATTATAGACAGGGAAAAACTCCTGGTCCTACCCAGACATTATAGACAGGGAAAAACTCCTGGTCCTACCCAGACATTATAGACAGGGAAAAACTCCTGGTCCTACCCAGACATTATAGACAGGGAAAACCTCCTGGTCCTACCCAGACATTATAGACAGGGAAAAACTCCTGGTCCTACCCAGACATTATAGACAGGGAAAACTCCTGGTCCTAACCAGATATTATAAACGGGAAAACCTCCTGGTCCTACCCAGACATTATAGACAGGGAAAAACTCCTGGTCCTACCCAGACATTATAGACAGGGAAAAACTCCTGGTCCTACCCAGACATTATAGACAGGGAAAAACTCCTGGTCCTACCCAGACATTATAGACAGGGAAAACTCCTGGTCCTAACCAGACATTATAAACGGGAAAACCTCCTGGTCCTACCCAGACATTATAGACAGGGAAAACCTCCTGGTCCTACCCAGACATTATAGACAGGGAAAAACTCCTGGTCCTACCCAGACATTATAGACAGGGAAAAACTCCTGGTCCTACCCAGACATTATAGACAGGGAAAAACTCCTGGTCCTACCCAGACATTATAGACAGGGAAACCTCCTGGTCCTACCCAGACATTATAGACAGGGAAAACTCCTGGTCCTACCCAGACTGGATACAAAGAGGAGGAGATGATACTTTAGACCTTTAGACCCGCTCCAACACCTGGTGGCCACGAGTGTACGTTACCCTGGTTACCAACTCCTTTCTATCCGGTGGCTGTCAAACAGGGCGGTGACCAATGAGAGTACAGTAGATTCCTAGTGACCAATGAGAGTTTAGTAGGGTCACCCACATAAACACTAGGGCTGTGTCCGACATGGCGCCCATAAGCCCTACAGTATGCATTGCACATAAAAGTAGATAGAGGACTCGTCTTTGTATCTGTGCCATTATACCGTCTGTAACAGCATGGGCAGCAAGCACCATTGAGGCTACAACTCATAGGAATCCCCACCCAGTTGACTACTTTAAAATGGCGTAAGCACTCAATGGCAGTGTCTATGCTAAAATGGCCTTTTGGCCACTAGAGGCCTCGCTCATTCTCTATGGTAGTGAACTACTGATAAGGTTTTATTTTAGGCCTCTATCATTCTCTATGGTGGTGAACTAATACGGTTCTGTTTTAAATGTAGTTTTCCGCTAGAGGCCTCTATCATTCTCTATGGTGGTGAACTACTGATAAGGTTTTATTTTAGGCCTCTATCATTCTCTATGGGGGTGAACTAATAGGGTTCTGTTTTAGATGTAGTTTTCCACGAGAGGCCTCTATCATTCTCTATGGGGGTGAACTAATAGGGTTCTGTTTTAAATGTAGTTTTCCACTAGAGGCCTCTATCATTCTCTATGGGGGTGAACTAATAGGGTTCTGTTTTAAATGTAGTTTTCCACTAGAGGCCTCTATCATTCTCTATGGTGGTGAACCAATATTGTTTCCAATTTTTGTATCGAGACCAAATACTTGTGTGTGTTCGTCTAAGCGTGTGTGTGTTCGTCTAAGCGTGTGTGTGTTCGTCTAAGCGTGTGTGTGTTCGTCTAAGCGTGTGTGTGTTCGTCTAAGCGTGTGTGTGTTCGTCTAAGCGTGTGTGTGTTCGTCTAAGCGTGTGTGTGTTCGTCTAAGCGTGTGTGTGTTCGTCTAAGCGTGTGTGTGTTCGTCTAAGCGTGTGTGTGTTCGTCTAAGCGTGTGTGTGTTCGTCTAAGCGTGTGTGTGTTCGTCTAAGCGTGTGTGTGTTCGTCTAAGCGTGTGTGTGTGTTCGTCTAAGCTTGTGTGTGTTCGTCTAAGCGTGTGTGTGTTCGTCTAAGCGTGTGTGTGTTCGTCTAAGCGTGTGTGTGTTCGTCTAGCGTGTGTGTGTTCGTCTAAGCGTGTGTGTGTGTTCGTCTAAGCGTGTGTGTGTTCGTCTAAGCGTGTGTGTGTTCGTCTAAGCGTGTGTGTGTTCGTCTAAGCGTGTGTGTGTTCGTCTAAGCGTGTGTGTGTTCGTCTAAGCGTGTGTGTGTTCTAGAAGTGTGTGTCTAAGCGTGTGTGTGTTCGTCTAAGCGTGTGTGTGTTCGTCTAAGCGTGTGTGTGTTCGTCTAAGCGTGTGTGTGTTCGTCTAAGCGTGTGTGTGTTCGTCTAAGCGTGTGTGTGTTCGTCTAAGCGTGTGTGTGTTCGTCTAAGCGTGTGTGTGTTCGTCTAAGCGTGTGTGTGTTCGTCTAAGCGTGTGTGTGTTCGTCTAAGCGTGTGTGTGTGTTCGTCTAAGCGTGTGTGTGTTCGTCTAAGCGTGTGTGTGTTCGTCTAAGCGTGTCGTGTGTGTGTTCGTCTAAGCGTGTGTGTGTTCGTCTAAGCGTGTGTGTGTTCGTCTAAGCGTGTGTGTGTTCGTCTAAGCGTGTGTGTGTTCGTCTAAGCGTGTGTGTGTTCGTCTAAGCGTGTGTGTGTTCGTCTAAGCGTGTGTGTGTTCGTCTAAGCGTGTGTGTGTTCGTCTAAGCGTGTGTGTGTGTTCGTCTAAGCGTGTGTGTGTGTTCGTCTAAGCGTGTGTGTGTTCGTCTAAGCGTGTGTGTGTTCGTCTAAGCGTGTGTGTGTTCGTCTAAGCGTGTGTGTGTTCGTCTAAGCGTGTGTGTGTTCGTCTAAGCGTGTGTGTGTTCGTCTAAGCGTGTGTGTGTTCTTCTAAGTGTGTGTGTGTTCGTCTAAGCGTGTGTGTGTTCGTCTAAGCGTGTGTGTGTTCGTCTAAGCGTGTGTGTGTTCGTCTAGTGTGTGTGTGTTCGTCTAAGCGTGTGTGTGTTCGTCTAAGCGTGTGTGTGTTCGTCTAAGCGTGTGTGTGTTCGTCTAAGCGTGTGTGTGTTCGTCTAAGCGTGTGTGTGTTCGTCTAAGCGTGTGTGTGTTCGTCTAAGCGTGTGTGTGTTCGTCTAAGCGTGTGTGTGTTCGTCTAAGCGTGTGTGTTCGTCTAAGCGTGTGTGTGTTCGTCTAAGCGTGTGTGTGTTCATCTAAGCGTGTGTGTGTGTGTGTTCGTCTAAGCGTGTGTGTGTTCGTCTAAGCGTGTGTGTGTTCGTCTAAGCGTGTGTGTGTTCATCTAAGCGTGTCGTGTGTGTGTTCGTCTAAGCGTGTGTGTGTTCGTCTAAGCGTGTGTGTGTGTTCGTCTAAGCGTGTGTGTGTGTGTTCGTCTAAGCGTGTGTGTGTTCGTCTAAGCGTGTGTGTGTTCGTCTAAGCGTGTGTGTGTTCGTCTAAGCGTGTGTGTGTTCGTCTAAGCGTGTGTGTGTTCGTCTAAGCGTGTGTGTGTTCGTCTAAGCGTGTGTGTGTTCGTCTAAGCGTGTGTGTGTTCGTCTAAGCGTGTGTGTGTTCGTCTAAGCGTGTGTGTCCGTGTGTTACTCACTCATTTTCGTCAGTGCCTCTGTGTGTGTTTTTGTGTATTTATAGACAGTGAGCACCGAAAGTATTGGGACAAGTGACACATTATATGTCAATAAGAATTTGTTCTTAAACTGACTCGCCTCGTTAAATAAAGGTCACATTATTTTTAAAAATAAAACATGATTTGTTGTTCTGGCTCTGTACTCCCAGCACTTTGGATTTGAAATCAAACAATGACTATGAGGTCAAAGTGCAGACTGTCAGCTGTAATTTGAGGCTAATCTTCATCCATATCGGGTGATCCCCCCCATTTTAGGGGACCAAAAGTATTCGCACAAATTCACTTATATGTGTATTAAAGTAGTAGAAGTGTTTTGTCCCATAGCCACAGCACCCAATGACTAAATCAATGACTAAATCAATGACTAAATCAACGACTAAATCAATGACTAAATCAATGACTAAATCAACGACTAAATCAATGACTAAATCAATGACTAAATCAACGACTAAATCAATGACTAAATCAATGACTAAATCAATGACTAAATCAATGACTAAATCAATGACTAAATCAATGACTAAATCAATGACTAAATCAATGACTAAATCAATGACTAAATCAACGACTAAATCAACGACTAAATCAATGACTAAATCAACGACTAAATCAATGACTAAATCAATGACTAAATCAATGACTAAATCAATGACTAAATCAATGACTAAATCAATGACTAAATCAACGACTAAATCAATGACTAAATCAATGACTAAATCAACGACTAAATCAACGACTAAATCAACGACTAAATCAATGACTAAATCAATGACTAAATCAATGACTAAATCAATGACTAAATCAATGACTAAATCAATGACTAAATCAACGACTAAATCAATGACTAAATCAATGACTAAATCAACGACTAAATCAACGACTAAATCAACGACTAAATCAATGACTAAATCAACGACTAAATCAACGACTAAATCAACGACTAAATCAACGACTAAATCAACGACTAAATCAACGACTAAATCAATGACTAAATCAACGACTAAATCAACGACTAAATCAATGACTAAATCAACGACTAAATCAATGACTAAATCAACGACTAAATCAACGACTAAATCAACGACTAAATCAATGACTAAATCAACGACTAAATCAACGACTAAATCAATGACTAAATCAATGACTAAATCAACGACTAAATCAACGACTAAATCAATGACTAAATCAATGACTAAATCAACGACTAAATCAACGACTAAATCAACGACTAAATCAATGACTAAATCAACAACTAATTTTTTTTTACTGTTGAATAATGACGACTGAGAAAGTTTACAGACGCACAAATATACCCCCCAAGACGTATTCTATTCTTATTTACAATAAAGGTGACTCCAAAATGACACCATACATTTATTTACCATTCATTTCTATTGGACACAAAATAATGTGAAAAACAACCAAAACAAACAGCAAAATGTTAGAAGAGTCACAACGCTTGATTTAGTCGTTGATTTAGTCGTTGATTTAGTCGTTGATTTAGTCGTTGATTTAGTCATTGATTTAGTCGTTGATTTAGTCATTGATTTAGTCATTGATTTAGTCGTTGATTTAGTCGTTGATTTAGTCGTTGATTTAGTCGTTGATTTAGTCATTGATTTAGTCGTTGATTTAGTCGTTGATTTAGTCATTGATTTAGTCGTTGATTTAGTCATTGATTTAGTCGTTGATTTAGTCGTTGATTTAGTCGTTGATTTAGTCGTTGATTTAGTCATTGATTTAGTCATTGATTTAGTCATTGATTTAGTCGTTGATTTAGTCATTGATTTAGTCGTTGATTTAGTCATTGATTTACACTTCTAGTTAACCCCACTGTTCCCCTGAACAAGGCAGTTAACCCCACTGTTCCCCTGAACAGGCAGTTAACCCACTGTTCCCCTGAACAAGGCAGTTAACCCACTGTTCCCCTGAACAAGGCAGTTAACCCCACTCTTCCCCTGAACAAGGCAGTTAACCCCACTGTTCCCCTGAACAAGGCAGTTAACCCCACTGTTCCCCTGAACAAGGCAGTTAACCCACTGTTCCCCTGAACAGGCAGTTAACCCCACTGTTCCCCTGAACAAGGCAGTTAACCCCACTGTTCCCCTGAACAGGCAGTTAACCCACTGTTCCCCTGAACAAGGCAGTTAACCCCACTGTTCCCCTGAACAAGGCAGTTAACCCACTGTTCCCCTGAACAAGGCAGTTAACCCCACTGTTCCCATGAACAAGGCAGTTAACCCCACTGTTCCCCTGAACAGGCAGTTAACCCCACTGTTCCCCTGAACAGGCAGTTAACCCCACTGTTCCCCTGAACAGGCAGTTAACCCCACTGTTCCCCTGAACAAGGTAGTTAACCCACTGTTCCCCTGAACAAGGCAGTTAACCCACTGTTCCCCTGAACAAGGCAGTTAACCCCACTGTTCCCCTGAACAGGCAGTTAACCCACTGTTCCCCTGAACAAGGCAGTTAACCCCACTGTTCCCCTGAACAAGGCAGTTAACCTACTGTTCCCCTGAACAAGGCAGTTAACCCCACTGTTCCCCTGAACAAGGCAGTTAACCCCACTGTTCCCCTGAACAGGCAGTTAACCCCACTGTTCCCCTGAACAGGCAGTTAACCCCACTGTTCCCCTGAACAGGCAGTTAACCCACTGTTCCCCTGAACAAGGCAGTTAACCCACTGTTCCCCTGAACAAGGCAGTTAACCCACTGTTCCCCTGAACAAGGCAGTTAACCCACTGTTCCCCTGAACAAGGCAGTTAACCCACTGTTCCCCTGAACAAGGCAGTTAACCCACTGTTCCCCTGAACAAGGCAGTTAACCCACTGTTCCCCTGAACAAGGCAGTTAACCCACTGTTCCCCTGAACAAGGCAGTTAACCCACTGTTCCCCTGAACAGGCAGTTAACCCCACTGTTCTCCTGAACAGGCAGTTAACCCCACTGTTCCCCTGAACAAGGCAGTTAACCCACTGTTCCCCTGAACAAGGCAGTTAACCCACTGTTCCCCTGAACAAGGCAGTTAACCCACTGTTCCCCTGAACAAGGCAGTTAACCCACTGTTCCCCTGAACAAGGCAGTTAACCCCACTCTTCCCCTGAACAAGGCAGTTAACCCACTGTTCCCCTGAACAAGGCAGTTAACCCACTGTTCCCCTGAACAAGGCAGTTAACCCACTGTTCCCCTGAACAAGGCAGTTAACCCACTGTTCCCCTGAACAAGGCAGTTAACCCACTGTTCCCCTGAACAAGGCAGTTAACCCACTGTTCCCCTGAACAAGGCAGTGAACCCCACTGTTCCCCGGTACATCTATTCTCTATCTATATGACAGCATTCTATACTGGTACATCTATTCTCTATCTATATGACAGCATTCTATACTGGTACATCTATATGACAGTGTTCTATACTGGTACATCTATATGACAGCATTCTATACTGGTACATCTATTATCTATCTATATGACAGCATTCTATACTGGTACATCTATATGACAGTGTTCTATACTGGTACATCTATATGACAGCATTCTATACTGGTACATCTATTCTCTATCTATATGACAGCATTCTATACTGGTACATCTATTCTCTATCTATATGACAGTGTTCTATACTGGTACATCTATTCTCTCTCTATATGACAGCGTTCTATACTGGTACATCTATATGACAGAATTCTATACTGGTACATCTATTCTCTATATATATGACAGCATTCTATACTGGTACATCTATATGACAGAATTCTATACTGGTACATCTATTCTCTATCTATATGACAGTGTTCTATACTGGTACATCTATATGACAGCATTCTATACTGGTACATCTATATGACAGAATTCTATACTGGTACATCTATTCTCTATCTATATGACAGCATTCTATACTGGTACATCTATTCTCTATCTATATGACAGCATTCTATACTGGTACATCTATTCTCTATCTATATGACAGTGTTCTATACTGGTACATCTATTCTCTCTCTATATGACAGCATTCTATACTGGTACATATATTCTCTATCTATATGACAGTGTTCTATACTGGTACATCTATATGACAGTGTTCTATACTGGTACATCTATATGACAGTGTTCTATACTGGTACATCTATTCTCTATCTATATGACAGCATTCTATACTGGTACATATATTCTCTATCTATATGACAGCATTCTATACTGGTACATCTATTATCTCTCTATATGACAGTGTTCTATACTGGTACATCTATTCTCTATCTATATGACAGCATTCTATACTGGTACATCTATTCTCTCTCTATATGACAGCATTCTATACTGGTACATCTATTCTCTATCTATATGACAGTGTTCTATACTGGTACATCTATTCTCTATCTATATGACAGCATTCTATACTGGTACATCTATTCTCTATCTATATGACAGCATTCTATACTGGTACATCTATTCTCTATCTATATGACAGCATTCTATACTGGTACATCTATATGACAGCATTCTATACTGGTACATCTATTCTCTATCTATATGACAGCATTCTATACCGGTACATATATTCTCTATCTATATGACAGCATTCTATACTGGTACATATATTCTCTATCTATATGACAGCATTCTATACTGGTACATCTATATGACAGCATTCTATACTGGTACATCTATTCTCTATCTATATGACAGCATTCTATACTGGTACATCTATTCTCTATCTATATGACAGTGTTCTATACTGGTACATATATTCTCTATCTATATGACAGCATTCTATACTGGTACATCTATATGACAGCATTCTATACTGGTACATCTATTCTCTATCTATATGACAGCATTCTATACTGGTACATCTATTCTCTATCTATATGACAGCATTCTATACTGGTACATCTATTCTCTATCTATATGACAGCATTCTATACTGGTACATCTATTCTCTATCTATATGACAGCATTCTATACTGGTACATCTATTCTCTATCTATATGACAGTGTTCTATACTGGTACATCTATTCTCTATCTATATGACAGTGTTCTATACCTCTCTCGAACCCCTAACCTCTGACCTGTCTCTAACCCTCTAGTTATACAGGTTGTTGGGGCTCTGCTTTGCTTATCTGACAAAGTGTTTGTCTAAATCTGTTGCAATGTATTTAATCATTAACATGGTCAGATCCAGACACACACACACACACACACACACACACACACACACACACACACACACACACACACACACACACACACACACACACACACACACACACACACACACACACAGTATTGCATAACAAACCTTGAAGGGACACGAAATTCAGTCCGATCCAAAACCTATTTTCCCGAAACCATAACCCGAACCCCAGCTCCTAACTCTAAACCTAATTCTAACTCTAAGCCTAATTCTATCATTAACCCGCTAGAAATAGCATTTGACCTTGTGGGGACCAACAAAATGTCCCCAGTTGGGCACATTAGTGTTTGATTACTATTCTTGTGTGGATATCTGGTCTTCACGTTTGGTGAAAGACGTCCACACTGAGATCAGAGGATCCCCTGGTCAAGCATTACGTTGCATGGTTTGGTTTGACATGTAGAATGTTTAGAATGCAGAGGAAGACAGACAACGTGCTTTGCATTTAGAATGTTTAGAATGTTTAGAATGTAGAGGAAGACAGACAACGTGCTTTACATTTAGAATGTTTAGAATGTTTAGAATGCAGAGGAAGACAGACAACGTGCTTTACATTTAGAATGTTTAGAATGTTTAGAAAGCAGAGGAAGACAGACAACATGCTTTACATTTAGAATGTTTAGAATGCAGAGGAAGACAGACGACATGCTTTACATTTAGAATGTTTAGAATGCAGAGGAAGACAGACGACGTGCTTTACATTTAGAATGTTTAGAAAGCAGAGGAAGACAGACAACATGCTTTACATTTAGAATGTTTACAATGTTTAGAATGCAGAGGAAGACAGACAACATGCTTTACATTTAGAATGTTTAGAATGCAGAGGAAGACAGACAATGTGCTTTACATTTAGAATGTTTAGAATGCAGAGGAAGACAGACAATGTGCTTTACATGTAGAATGTTTAGAAAGCAGAGGAAGACAGACAACATGCTTTACATTTAGAATGTTTAGAATGCAGAGAAAGACAGACAACGTGCTTTACATTTAGAATGTTTAGAATGCAGAGGAAGACAGACAACGTGCTTTACGTTTAGAATGTTTAGAATGTTTAGAAAGCAGAGGAAGACAGACAACATGCTTTACATTTAGAATGTTTAGAATGTTTAGAATGCAGAGGAAGACAGACGACATGCTTTACATTTAGAATGTTTAGAATGTTTAGAAAGCAGAGGAAGACAGACGACATGCTTTACATGTAGAATGTTTAGAATGTTTAGAAAGCAGAGGAAGACAGACGACATGCTTTACATTTAGAATGTTTAGAAAGCAGAGGAAGACAGACAACATGCTTTACATTTAGAATGTTTACAATGTTTAGAATGCAGAGGAAGACAGCGTGTGTGTGTGTGTGTGTGTGTGTGTGTGTGTGTGTGTGTGTGTGTGTGTGTGTGTGTGTGTGTGTGTGTGTGTGTGTGCGTGCGTGTGTGTGCGTGTGCGTGTGCGTGCGTGCGTGCGTGTGTGTGTGCGTGCGTGTGCGTGTGCGTGTGTGTGTGTGTAGAGGTTTGTTTCTGCATGGGTTTGCGTGTGTGTGTGGGTTTTCGTGTGTTTCGTCAGTTACTGGAACAACTGAGCTGGACTTCCGAAACACACACAGGCACTGTGTGTGTGTTGGTCCACATTGACAGATGAGGGTAATGATTGATGAATGATCAATGTCCCAGAGAGAGACAGCGAGAGAAACACATTGTGTATTGAGGCTAGTTGGTTAGTCCGTCAGGAGTCATCATGAAGAAGACAGCGTTGACAATACTGCTACTAGGAGTTCTACACATCACACACCCTGCTACGGTAAGTTACACCCCATTATCATACACACACACACACCTGCGACCTGTATCTCCTGTATAATATGACCTGTATCTCCTGTATAATATGACCTGTATCTCCTGTATAATATGACCTGTATCTCCTGTATAATATGACCTGTATCTCCTGTCTGTATAATATGACCTGTATCTCCTGTATAATATGACCTGTATCTCCTGTATAATATGACCTGTATCTCCTGTATAATATGACCTGTATCTCCTGTATAATATGACCTGTATCTCCTGTATAATATGACCTGTATCTCCTGTCTGTATAATATGACCTGTATCTCCTGTATAATATGACCTGTATCTCCTGTCTGTATAATATGACCTGTATCTCCTGTATTATATGACCTGTATCTCCTGTATAATATGACCTGTATCTCCTGTATAATATGACCTGTATCTCCTGTATAATATTACCTGTATCTCCTGTATAATATGACCTGTATCTACTGTATAATATGACCTGTCCTGTATAATATGACCTGTCTGTATAATATGACCTGTATCTCCTGTATAATATGACCTGTATCTCCTGTATAATATGACCTGTATCTCCTGTATAATATAACCTGTATCTCCTGTATAATATGACCTGTATCTCCTGTATAATATGACCTGTATCTCCTGTATAATATGACCTGTATCTCCTGTATAATATGACCTGTATCTCCTGTCTGTATAATATGACCTGTATCTCCTGTATAATATGACCTGTATCTCCTGTATAATATGACCTGTATCTCCTGTATAATATGACCTGTATCTCCTGTATAATATGACCTGTATCTCCTGTATAATATGACCTGTATCTCCTGTATAATATGACCTGTATCTCCTGTCTGTATAATATGACCTGTATCTCCTGTATAATATGACCTGTATCTCCTGTCTGTATAATATGACCTGTATCTCCTGTATAATATGACCTGTATCTCCTGTATAATATGACCTGTATCTCCTGTATAATATGACCTGTATCTCCTGTATAATATGACCTGTATCTCCTGTATAATATGACCTGTATCTCCTGTCTGTATAATATGACCTGTATCTCCTGTATAATATGACCTGTATCTCCTGTATAATATGACCTGTATCTCCTGTATAATATGACCTGTATCTCCTGTATAATATGACCTGTATCTACTGTATAATATGACCTGTATCTCCTGTCTGTATAATATGACCTGTATCTCCTGTATAATATGACCTGTATCTCCTGTCTGTATAATATGACCTGTATCTCCTGTATAATATGACCTGTATCTCCTGTATAATATGACCTGTATCTCCTGTATAATATGACCTGTATCTCCTGTATAATATGACCTGTATCTCCTGTCTGTATAATATGACCTGTATCTCCTGTATAATATGACCTGTATCTCCTGTATAATATGACCTGTATCTCCTGTCTGTATAATATGACCTGTATCTCCTGTATAATATGACCTGTATCTCCTGTATAATATGACCTGTATCTCCTGTATAATATGACCTGTATCTCCTGTATAATATGACCTGTATCTCCTGTATAATATGACCTGTATCTCCTGTCTGTATAATATGACCTGTATCTCCTGTATAATATGACCTGTATCTCCTGTATAATATGACCTGTATCTCCTGTATAATATGACCTGTATCTCCTGTATAATATGACCTGTATCTCCTGTCTGTATAATATGACCTGTATCTCCTGTATAATATGACCTGTATCTCCTGTATAATATGACCTGTATCTCCTGTATAATATGACCTGTATCTCCTGTATAATATGACCTGTATCTCCTGTATAATATAACCTGTATCTCCTGTATAATATGACCTGTATCTCCTGTCTGTATAATATGACCTGTATCTCCTGTATAATATGACCTGTATCTCCTGTCTGTATAATATGACCTGTATCTCCTGTATAATATGACCTGTATCTCCTGTATAATATAACCTGTATCTCCTGTATAATATGACCTGTATCTCCTGTATAATATGACCTGTATCTCCTGTCTGTATAATATGACCTGCATCTCCTGTATAATATGACCTGTATCTCCTGTATAATATGACCTGTATCTCCGGTATAATATGACCTGTATCTCCTGTATAATATGACCTGTATCTCCTGTATAATATGACCTGTATCTCCTGTATAATATGACCTATATCTCCTGTCTGTATAATATGACCTGTATCTCCTGTCTGTATAATATGACCTGTATCTCCTGTATAATATGACCTGTATCTCCTGTATAATATGACCTGTATCTCCTGTCTGTATAATATGACCTGTATCTCCTGTATAATATGACCTGTATCTCCTGTATAATATGACCTGTATCTCCTGTATAATATGACCTGTATCTCCTGTCTGTATAATATGACCTGTATCTCCTGTATAATATGACCTGTATCTCCTGTATAATATGACCTGTATCTCCTGTCTGTATAATATGACCTGTATCTCCTGTATAATATGACCTGTATCTCCTGTATAATATGACCTGTATCTCCTGTATAATATGACCTGTATCTCCTGTATAATATGACCTGTATCTCCTGTATAATATGACCTGTATCTCCTGTATAATATGACCTGTATCTCCTATCTGTATAATATGACCTGTATCTCCTGTATAATATGACCTGTATCTCCTGTATAATATGACCTGTATCTCCTGTATAATATGACCTGTATCTCCTGTATAATATGACCTGTATCTCCTGTCTGTATAATATGACCTGTATCTCCTGTATAATATGACCTGTATCTCCTGTATAATATGACCTGTATCTCCTGTATAATATGACCTGTATCTCCTGTATAATATGACCTGTATCTCCTGTCTGTATAATATGACCTGTATCTCCTGTATTATATGACCTGTATCTCCTGTATAATATGACCTGTATCTCCTGTATAATATGACCTGTATCTCCTGTATAATATTACCTGTATCTCCTGTATAATATGACCTGTATCTACTGTATAATATGACCTGTATCTCCTGTCTGTATAATATGACCTGTATCTCCTGTATAATATGACCTGTATCTCCTGTCTGTATAATATGACCTGTATCTCCTGTATAATATGACCTGTATCTCCTGTATAATATGACCTGTATCTCCTGTATAATATGACCTGTATCTCCTGTATAATATGACCTGTATCTCCTGTCTGTATAATATGACCTGTATCTCCTGTATAATATGACCTGTATCTCCTGTATAATATGACCTGTATCTCCGTATAATATGACCTGTATCTCCTGTATAATATGACCTGTATCTCCTGTATAATATGACCTGTATCTCCTGTATAATATGACCTGTATCTCCTGTCTGTATAATATGACCTGTATCTCCTGTCTGTATAATATGACCTGTATCTCCTGTATAATATGACCTGTATCTCCTGTATAATATGACCTGTATCTCCTGTATAATATGACCTGTATCTCCTGTCTGTATAATATGACCTGTATCTCCTGTATCTGTATAATATGACCTGTATCTCCTGTATAATATGACCTGTATCTCCTGTATAATATGACCTGTATCTCCTGTCTGTATAATATGACCTGTATCTCCTGTATAATATGACCTGTATCTCCTGTATAATATGACCTGTATCTCCTGTATAATATGACCTGTATCTCCTGTCTGTATAATATGACCTGTATCTCCTGTCTGTATAATATGACCTGTATCTCCTGTATAATATGACCTGTATCTCCTGTCTGTATAATATGACCTGTATCTCCTGTATAATATGACCTGTATCTCCTGTATAATATGACCTGTATCTCCTGTATAATATGACCTGTATCTCCTGTATAATATGACCTGTATCTCCTGTATAATATGACCTGTATCTCCTGTATAATATGACCTGTATCTCCTATCTGTATAATATGACCTGTATCTCCTGTATTATATGACCTGTATCTCCTGTATAATATGACCTGTATCTCCTGTATAATATGACCTGTATCTCCTGTATAATATGACCTGTATCTCCTGTCTGTATAATATGACCTGTATCTCCTGTATAATATGACCTGTATCTCCTGTATAATATGACCTGTATCTCCTGTATAATATGACCTGTATCTCCTGTATAATATGACCTGTATCTCCTGTCTGTATAATATGACCTGTATGTCCTGTATTATATGACCTGTATCTCCTGTATAATATGACCTGTATCTCCTGTATAATATGACCTGTATCTCCTGTATAATATGACCTGTATCTCCTGTATAATATAACCTGTATCTCCTGTATAATATGACCTGTATCTCCTGTCTGTATAATATGACCTGTATCTCCTGTATAATATGACCTGTATCTCCTGTCTGTATAATATGACCTGTATCTCCTGTATAATATGACCTGTATCTCCTGTATAATATAACCTGTATCTCCTGTATAATATGACCTGTATCTCCTGTATAATATGACCTGTATCTCCTGTCTGTATAATATGACCTGCATCTCCTGTATAATATGACCTGTATCTCCTGTATAATATGACCTGTATCTCCGGTATAATATGACCTGTATCTCCTGTATAATATGACCTGTATCTCCTGTATAATATGACCTGTATCTCCTGTATAATATGACCTATATCTCCTGTCTGTATAATATGACCTGTATCTCCTGTCTGTATAATATGACCTGTATCTCCTGTATAATATGACCTGTATCTCCTGTATAATATGACCTGTATCTCCTGTCTGTATAATATGACCTGTATCTCCTGTATAATATGACCTGTATCTCCTGTATAATATGACCTGTATCTCCTGTATAATATGACCTGTATCTCCTGTCTGTATAATATGACCTGTATCTCCTGTATAATATGACCTGTATCTCCTGTATAATATGACCTGTATCTCCTGTCTGTATAATATGACCTGTATCTCCTGTATAATATGACCTGTATCTCCTGTATAATATGACCTGTATCTCCTGTATAATATGACCTGTATCTCCTGTCTGTATAATATGACCTGTATCTCCTGTATAATATGACCTGTATCTCCTGTATAATATGACCTGTATCTCCTGTATAATATGACCTGTATCTCCTGTCTGTATAATATGACCTGTATCTCCTGTATAATATGACCTGTATCTCCTGTCTGTATAATATGACCTGTATCTCCTGTATAATATGACCTGTATCTCCTGTATAATATGACCTGTATCTCCTGTATAATATGACCTGTATCTCCTGTATAATATGACCTGTATCTCCTGTATAATATGACCTGTATCTCCTGTATAATATGACCTGTATCTCCTGTATAATATGACCTGTATCTCCTGTATAATATGACCTGTATCTCCTGTCTGTATAATATGACCTGTATCTCCTGTCTGTATAATATGACCTGTATCTCCTGTATAATATGACCTGTATCTCCTGTCTGTATAATATGACCTGTATCTCCTGTATTATATGACCTGTATCTCCTGTCTGTATAATATGACCTGTATCTCCTGTCTGTATAATATGAACTGTATCTCCTGTCTGTATTATATGACCTGTATCTCCTGTCTGTATAATATGACCTGTATCTCCTATATAATATAACCTGTATCTCCTGTATAATATGACCTGTATCTCCTGTATAATATGACCTGTATCTCCTGTCTGTATAATATGACCTGTATTTCCTGTATAATATGACCTGTATCTCCTGTCTGTATAATTTGACCTGTATCTCCTGTATAATTTGACCTGTATCTCCGGTATAATATGACCTGTATCTCCTGTATAATATGACCTGTAACTCCTGTATAATATGACCTATATCTCCGGTATAATATGACCTGTATCTCCTGTATAATATGACCTGTATCTCCTGTGTAAAATTACCTGTATCTCCTGTATTATATGACCTGTATCTCCTGTATAATATGACCTGTATCTCCTGTATAATATGACCTGTATCTCCTGTATAATATGACCTGTATCTCCTGTCTGTATAATTTGACCTGTATCTCCTGTATAATATGACATCTATTTCCTGTCTGTATAATATGACCTGGATCTCCTGTATAATATGACCTGTATCTCCTGTCTGTATAATATGACCTGTATCTCCTGTATAATATGACCTGTATCTCCTATATAATATGACCTGTATCTCCTGTCTGTATAATATGACCTGTATCTCCTGTATAATATGACCTGTATCTCCTGTCTGTATAATATGACCTGTATCTCCTGTCTGTATAATATGACCTGTATCTCCTGTATAATATGACCTGTATCTCCTGTCTGTATAATATGACCTGTATCTCCTGTCTGTATAATATGACCTGTATCTCCTGTATAATATGACCTGTATCTCCTGTATAATATGACCTGTATCTCCTGTCTGTATAATATGACCTGTATCTCCTGTCTGTATAATATGACCTGTATCTCCTGTATAATATGACCTGTATCTCCTGTATAATATGACCTGTATCTCCTGTATAATATGACCTGTATCTCCTGTATAATATGACCTGTATCTCCTGTCTGTACAATATGACCTGTATCTCCTGTATAATATGACCTGTATCTCCTGTATAATATGACCTGTATCTCCTGTATAATATGACCTGTATCTCCTGTATAATATGACCTGTATCTCCTGTATAATATGACCTGTATCTCCTGTATAATATGACCTGTATCTCCTGTATAATATAACCTGTATCTCCTGTATAATATGACCTGTATCTCCTGTATAATATGACCTGTATCTCCTGTATAATATGACCTGTATCTCCTGTCTGTATAATATGACCTGTATCTCCTGTATAATATGACCTGTATCTCCTGTATTATATGATCTGTATCTCCTGTATAATATGACCTGTATCTCCTGTATAATATGACCTGTATCTCCTGTATAATATGACCTGTATCTCCTGTATAATATTACCTGTATCTCCTGTATAATATGACCTGTATCTCCTGTATTATATGATCTGTATCTCCTGTATAATATGACCTGTATCTCCTGTATAATATGACCTGTATCTCCTGTATAATATGACCTGTATCTCCTGTATAATATTACCTGTATCTCCTGTATTATATGACCTGTATCTCCTGTATAATATGACCTGTATCTCCTGTATAATATGACCTGTATCTCCTGTCTGTATAATATCACCTGTATCTCCTGTATAATATGACCTGTATCTCCTGTATAATATCACCTGTATCTCCTGTCTGTATAATATCACCTGTATCTCCTGTCTGTATAATATCACCTGTATCTCCTGTATAATATGACCTGTATCTCCTGTATAATATGACCTGTATCTCCTGTATTATATGACCTGTATATCCTGTATAATATCACCTGTATCTCCTGTCTGTATAATATGACCTGTATCTCCTGTATAATATGACCTGTGTCTCCTGTCTGTATAATATGACCTGTATCTCCTGTATAATATGACCTGTATCTCCTGTATAATATGACCTGTATCTCCTGTATAATATGACCTGTATCTCCTGTCTGTATAATATGACCTGTATCTCCTGTCTGTATAATATGACCTGTATCTCCTGTATAATATCACCTGTATCTCCTGTATAATATGACCTGTATCACCTGTATAATATCACCTGTATCTCCTGTCTGTATAATATGACCTGTATCTCCTGTATAATATGACCTGTATCTACTGTATAATATCACCTGTATCTCCTGTCTGTATAATATGACCTGTATCTCCTGTATAATATGACCTGTATCTTCTGTCTGTATAATATGACCTGTATCTCCTGTATAATATGACCTGTATCTCCTGTCTGTATAATATGACCTGTATCTCCTGTCTGTATAATATGACCTGTATCTCCTGTATAATATGACCTGTATCTCCTGTCTGTATAATATGACCTGTATCTCCTGTATAATATGACCTGTATCTCCTGTATAATATGACCTGTATCTCCTGTATAATATGACCTGTATCTCCTGTATAATATGACCTGTATCTCCTGTCTGTATAATATGACCTGTATCTCCTGTATAATATGACCTGTATCTCCTGTATAATATGACCTGTATCTCCTGTATAATATGACCTGTATCTCCTGTATAATATGACCTGTATCTCCTGTCTGTATAATATGACCTGTATCTCCTGTATAATATGACCTGTATCTCCTGTCTGTATAATATGACCTGTATCTCCTGTATAATATGACCTGTATCTCCTGTCTGTATAATATGACCTGTATCTCCTGTATTATATGACCTGTATCTCCTGTATAATATGACCTGTATCTCCTGTATTATATGACCTGTATCTCCTGTATAATATGACCTGTATCTCCTGTATAATATGACCTGTATCTCCTGTATTATATGACCTGTATCTCCTGTATAATATGACCTGTATCTCCTGTATTATATGACCTGTATCTCCTGTATAATATGACCTGTATCTCCTGTATAATATGACCTGTATCTCCTGTCTGTATAATATGACCTGTATCTCCTGTATAATATGACCTGTATCTCCTGTATAATATGACCTGTATCTCCTGTATAATATGACCTGTATCTCCTGTATAATATGACCTGTATCTCCTGTATAATATGACCTGTATCTCCTGTATAATATGACCTGTATCTCCTGTCTGTATAATATGACCTGTATCTCCTGTATAATATGACCTGTATCTCCTGTATTATATGACCTGTATCTCCTGTATAATATGACCTGTATCTCCTGTATAATATGACCTGTATCTCCTGTATAATATGACCTGTATCTCCTGTCTGTATAATATGACCTGTATCTCCTGTATAATATGACCTGTATCTCCTGTATAATATGACCTGTATCTCCTGTATTATATGACCTGTATCTCCTGTATAATATGACCTGTATCTCCTGTATAATATGACCTGTATCTCCTGTATAATATGACCTGTATCTCCTGTATAATATGACCTGTATCTCCTGTATAATATGACCTGTATCTCCTGTATAATATGACCTGTATCTCCTGTATAATATGACCTGTATCTCCTGTATAATATGACCTGTATCTCCTGTCTGTATAATATGACCTGTATCTCCTGTATAATATGACCTGTATCTCCTGTATAATATGACCTGTATCTCCTGTATAATATGACCTGTATCTCCTGTATAATATGACCTGTATCTCCTGTATAATATGACCTGTATCTCCTGTATAATATGACCTGTATCTCCTGTATAATATGACCTGTATCTCCTGTATAATATGACCTGTATCTCCTGTATAATATGACCTGTATCTCCTGTATTATATGACCTGTATCTCCTGTATAATATGACCTGTATCTCCTGTATAATATGACCTGTATCTCCTGTATAATATGACCTGTATCTCCTGTCTGTATAATATGACCTGTATCTCCTGTATAATATGACCTGTATCTCCTGTATAATATGACCTGTATCTCCTGTCTGTATAATATGACCTGTATCTCCTGTATAATATGACCTGTATCTCCTGTATAATATGACCTGTATCTCCTGTATAATATGACCTGTATCTCCTGTCTGTATAATATGACCTGTATCTCCTGTCTGTATAATATGACCTGTATCTCCTGTATAATATGACCTGTATCTCCTGTATAATATGACCTGTATCTCCTGTATAATATGACCTGTATCTCCTGTCTGTATAATATGACCTGTATCTCCTGTATAATATGACCTGTATCTCCTGTCTGTATAATATGACCTGTATCTCCTGTATAATATGACCTGTATCTCCTGTCTGTATAATATGACCTGTATCTCCTGTATAATATGACCTGTATCTCCTGTATAATATGACCTGTATCTCCTGTCTGTATAATATGACCTGTATCTCCTGTATAATATGACCTGTATCTCCTGTATAATATAACCTGTATCTCCTGTATAATATGACCTGTATCTCCTGTATAATATGACCTGTATCTCCTGTATAATATGACCTGTATCTCCTGTATAATATGACCTGTATCTCCTGTATAATATGACCTGTATCTCCTGTATAATATGACCTGTATCTCCTGTCTGTATAATATGACCTGTATCTCCTGTATTATATGACCTGTATCTCCTGTATAATATGACCTGTATCTCCTGTATAATATGTCCTGTATCTCCTGTATAATATGACCTGTATCTACTGTATAATATGACCTGTATCTCCTGTATTATATGACCTGTATCTCCTGTATAATATGACCTGTATCTCCTGTATTATATGACCTGATCTCCTGTATAATATGACCTGTATCTCCTGTATAATATGACCTGTATCTCCTGTATAATATGACCTGTATCTCCTGTATAATATGACCTGTATCTCCTGTATAATATGACCTGTATCTCCTGTCTGTATAATATGACCTGTATCTCCTGTATAATATGACCTGTATCTCCTGTATAATATGACCTGTATCTCCTGTATTATATGACCTGTATCTCCTGTATAATATGACCTGTATCTCCTGTATAATATGACCTGTATCTCCTGTATTATATGACCTGTATCTCCTGTCTGTATAATATGACCTGTATCTCCTGTATAATATGACCTGTATCTCCTGTATAATATGACCTGTATCTCCTGTATAATATGACCTGTATCTCCTGTCTGTATAATATGACCTGTATCTCCTGTATAATATGACCTGTATCTCCTGTATAATATGACCTGTATCTCCTGTCTGTATAATATGACCTGTATCTCCTGTCTGTATAATATGACCTGTATCTCCTGTATAATATGACCTGTATCTCCTGTCTGTATAATATGACCTGTATCTCCTGTATAATATGACCTGTATCTCCTGTATTATATGATCTGTATCTCCTGTATAATATGACCTGTATCTCCTGTATAATATGACCTGTATCTCCTGTATAATATGACCTGTATCTCCTGTATAATATTACCTGTATCTCCTGTATAATATGACCTGTATCTCCTGTATTATATGATCTGTATCTCCTGTATAATATGACCTGTATCTCCTGTATAATATGACCTGTATCTCCTGTATAATATTACCTGTATCTCCTGTATTATATGACCTGTATCTCCTGTATAATATGACCTGTATCTCCTGTATAATATGACCTGTATCTCCTGTCTGTATAATATCACCTGTATCTCCTGTATAATATGACCTGTATCTCCTGTATAATATCACCTGTATCTCCTGTCTGTATAATATCACCTGTATCTCCTGTCTGTATAATATGACCTGTATCTCCTGTATAATATGACCTGTATCTCCTGTATAATATGACCTGTATCTCCTGTATTATATGACCTGTATATCCTGTATAATATGACCTGTATCTCCTGTATAATATGACCTGTATCTCCTGTATAATATGACCTGTGTCTCCTGTCTGTATAATATGACCTGTATCTCCTGTATAATATGACCTGTATCTCCTGTATAATATGACCTGTATCTCCTGTATAATATGACCTGTATCTCCTGTCTGTATAATATGACCTGTATCTCCTGTCTGTATAATATGACCTGTATCTCCTGTATAATATCACCTGTATCTCCTGTATAATATGACCTGTATCACCTGTATAATATCACCTGTATCTCCTGTCTGTATAATATGACCTGTATCTCCTGTCTGTATAATATGACCTGTATCTCCTGTATAATATCACCTGTATCTCCTGTATAATATGACCTGTATCACCTGTATAATATCACCTGTATCTCCTGTCTGTATAATATGACCTGTATCTCCTGTATAATATGACCTGTATCTCCTGTCTGTATAATATGACCTGTATCTCCTGTATAATATGACCTGTATCTACTGTATAATATCACCTGTATCTCCTGTCTGTATAATATGACCTGTATCTCCTGTATAATATGACCTGTATCTTCTGTCTGTATAATATGACCTGTATCTCCTGTATAATATGACCTGTATCTCCTGTCTGTATAATATGACCTGTATCTCCTGTCTGTATAATATGACCTGTATCTCCTGTATAATATGACCTGTATCTCCTGTCTGTATAATATGACCTGTATCTCCTGTATAATATGACCTGTATCTCCTGTATAATATGACCTGTATCTCCTGTATAATATGACCTGTATCTCTGGTATAATATGACCTGTATCTCCTGTCTGTATAATATGACCTGTATCTCCTGTATAATATGACCTGTATCTCCTGTATAATATGACCTGTATCTCCTGTATAATATGACCTGTATCTCCTGTATAATATGACCTGTATCTCCTGTATAATATGACCTGTATCTCCTGTCTGTATAATATGACCTGTATCTCCTGTATAATATGACCTGTATCTCCTGTCTGTATAATATGACCTGTATCTCCTGTATAATATGACCTGTATCTCCTGTCTGTATAATATGACCTGTATCTCCTGTATTATATGACCTGTATCTCCTGTATAATATGACCTGTATCTCCTGTATTATATGACCTGTATCTCCTGTATTATATGACCTGTATCTCCTGTATAACATGACCTGTATCTCCTGTATAATATGACCTGTATCTCCTGTATTATATGACCTGTATCTCCTGTCTGTATAATATGACCTGTATCTCCTGTATAATATGACCTGTATCTCCTGTATAATATAACCTGTATCTCCTGTATAATATGACCTGTATCTCCTGTATAATATGACCTGTATCTCCTGTATAATATGACCTGTATCTCCTGTATAATATGACCTGTATCTCCTGTCTGTATAATATGACCTGTATCTCCTGTATAATATGACCCGTATCTCCTGTATTATATGACCTGTATCTCCTGTATAATATGACCTGTATCTCCTGTATAATATGACCTGTATCTCCTGTCTGTATAATATGACCTGTATCTCCTGTCTGTATAATATGACCTGTATCTCCTGTATAATATGACCTGTATCTCCTGTATAATATGACCTGTATCTCCTGTCTGTATAATATGACCTGTATCTCCTGTATAATATGACCTGTATCTCCTGTATAATATGACCTGTATCTCCTGTATAATATGACCTGTATCTCCTGTCTGTATAATATGACCTGTATCTCCTGTCTGTATAATATGACCTGTATCTCCTGTATAATATGACCTGTATCTCCTGTATAATATGACCTGTATCTCCTGTATAATATGACCTGTATCTCCTGTCTGTATAATATGACCTGTATCTCCTGTATAATATGACCTGTATCTCCTGTCTGTATAATATGACCTGTATCTCCTGTATAATATGACCTGTATCTCCTGTCTGTATAATATGACCTGTATCTCCTGTATAATATGACCTGTATCTCCTGTATAATATGACCTGTATCTCCTGTCTGTATAATATGACCTGTATCTCCTGTATAATATGACCTGTATCTCCTGTATAATATAACCTGTATCTCCTGTATAATATGACCTGTATCTCCTGTA
>NC_068455.1:81054470-81066970 GCF_023373465.1 Oncorhynchus keta | reverse complement strand
ACAGACAGACAGACATGGAGAAAGACAGACAGACATGGAGACAGACAGGGAGATATGGAGACAGACAGACATGGAGACAGACAGGGAGATATGGAGACAGACAGACATGGAGACAGACAGACATGGAGACAGACAGACATGGAGACAGGGAGACAGACATGGAGACAGACAGGGAGACATGGAGACAGACAGACAAGGAGACAGACAGGGAGACAGACAGACAGACATGGAGACAGACAGACAGACAGACAGACAGACAGACAGACAGACAGACAGACAGACAGACAGACAGACAGACATGGAGAAAGACAGACAGACATGGAGACAGACAGGGAGATATGGAGACAGACATGGAGACAGACAGACAGGGAGACAGACAGACAGACAGACAGACAAACAGGGAGACAGACAGGAAGACAGACAGACATGGAGACAGACAGACAGACAAGGAGACAGACATGGAGACAGACAGGGAGACATGGAGACAGACATGGAGACAGACAGACAGGGAGACAGACAGACAGACAGACAGACAGACAAACAGGGAGACAGACAGGAAGACAGACAGACAAGGAGACAGACAGACATGGAGACAGAGATGGAGACAGACAGACAGGGAGACAGACAGACAGACAGACAGACAAACAGGGAGACAGACAGGAAGACAGACAGGAAGACAGACAGACAGGGAGACAGACAGACAAACAGGGAGACAGACAGGGAGACAGACAGACAGGGATACAAACAGGGAGACAGACAGGGAGACAGACAGACAGGCAGACAGGGATACAAACAGACAGACAGACAGACAGACAGACAGACAGACAGACAGACAGACAGACAGACAGACAGACAGACAGACAGGGAGACAGACAGGGAGACAGACAGACATGGAGACAGACATGGAGACAGACAGACAGACTGTCTGTCAGACAGACTGTCAGACAGACAGACTGTGGCTCAGTTGGTAGAGCATGGCGCTTGTAACGCCAGGGTAGTGGGTTCGATTCCCGGGACCACCCATACGTAGAATGTATGCACACATGACTGTAAGTCGCTTTGGATAAAAGCGTCAGCTAAATGGCATATATTATTATTATATATTATGGAGACAGACAGACAGACAGGGAGACAGACAGACAGACAAACAGGGAGACAGACAGGAAGACAGACAGGGAGACAGACAGACAGGGATACAAACAGGGAGACAGACAGGGAGACAGACAGGGAGACAGACAGACAGACAGGGATACAAACAGGGATACAAACAGGGAGACAGACAGACAGACAGACAGGGATACAAACAGGGAGACAGACAGGGAGACAGACAGACAGGCAGACAGGGATACAGACAGACAGGGAGACAGACATGGAGACAAACAGGGAGACAGACAGAGAGAGAGAGAGACAGAGAGACAGACAAACCAAAAGACAGTATCAAGGCCCAGACCAGTATGATCAGGATGGAAAATGAGTAATCTTGTTATATTTTAATGTCCCTCCAGACAGCATCAAGGCCCAGACCAGTATAGATGAAGAGACCGGTGTGGTCAGTATTGTGTTACCCATTCAAGGGAAGCTGCTAGTGTGTGGAGTCGTCGGAGGAAGAGGAGGATCCAACTGGAACATGGCTGCGGCTAACGTAGCCTGTTATGAGAAGAGTCCGTGGTAAGAACACACACACACACACACACACACACACACACACACACACACACACACACACACACACACACACACACACACACACACACACACACACACACACACACACACACACACCGGCACACACACACACACACACACACACACACACACACACACACACACACACACACACACACACACACACACACACACACACACACACACACACACACACACACACACACAGGCACTGACACACACACCGGCACACACACACAGGCACTGACACGCACACCGGCACACACACACACACACCGGCACACACACACACACACACACAGGCACTGACACACACACCGGCACACACACACTGCTTATTACATATTTTGTGTGTGTGTGTGCCTGCCTGTGTGTGTGCCTGCGTGTGTGTGTGTGTGTGTGTGTTTCTCTAGGGGAGCGAAGGAGGCCAGCTCGGTGCTGTATAAAACCATAAAGTCCCCCGATGCAGACCACTGTGTCAGCGTTCTTTGTCAAGGATACGAGAACAGCCTCACCGAGTGTTCCTTCTCCGACAGAACTCCTCTCGGCCGCGACGACAAGGTCGCCACGGCAACATGTTACCACAAACCCAAAGGTCTTGACTGTGACTGTGACCCTTAAACCATTTTGATTGATCCAATTGATTGATTCCTGTCTCCTATTGGTTGTCTATTGACTGAGTGTGGCTCTCTCCCCATTGATCACCCAGAGGGGTCGGCGTGTGAGTTCAGGTGCGTCAACGACAAGTGTGTGTCGTTGGAACAGACGTGTGACGGAGTGGACCACTGTGGAGACAGGAGTGATGAGATGTGCTGCACAGGTATGTAACACACACACACACACACACACACACACACACACACACACACACACACACACACACACACACACACACACACACACACACACACACACACACACACACACACAAACACACCCACTCTGTGATGTGTGTACACCTAAACCACATTGTGTGTGTGTGTGTGTGTGTGTGTGTGTGATGTGTGTGTAACCCTGTGTGTCTGTGTGTGTGTGTGTGTGTGTGTGTGTGTGTGTGTGTGTGTGTGTGTGTGTGTGTGTGACCCTATCTGTGTGTGTGTGTCAGCCTGCAGAGGGGACTCTGCGTTCTGGTGTAAGTCAGGAGTGTGCTTGTCCAAAGAGGCTGTAGAGGACGGTATAATGGACTGTCTGGGAGGAGAGGACGAGATGAACAAACACATCACTAAACCTGGTGGGTTTAGACACACACACACACGCACGCACGCACGCACACACACACACACACACACACACACACACACACACACACACACACACACACACACACACACACACACACACACACACACACACACACACACACACACACACACACACACACACACACACACACAGGAAGACAGAGTCTCCTAATTTATTTCTCCTGTTTCCACAGTAGTTGGCCGCAGTGGATCAAGCAAGACTCATGGTTAGTATAAACACTTTGGACCTTTCAAGTTTTTTCCTTTATTTTTACTATTTTCTACATTGTAGAATAATAGTGAAGACATCAAAACTATGAAATAACACATATGGAATCATGTAGTAACCAAAAAAGTGTAAAATATATTTTATATTTGAGATTCTTCAAAGTTGCCACCCTTTGCACACTCTTGGCATTCTCTCAACCAGCTTCACCTGGAATGTTTTCCAACAGTCTTGAATGAGTTCCCACATATGCTGAGCACTTGTTGGTTGCTTTTCCTTCACTCTGCGGTCCAACTCATTCCAAACCATCTCAATTGGATTGAGGTCGGGTGATTGTGGAGGCCAGGTCATCTGATGCAGCACTCCATCACTCTCCTTCTTGGTCATAAATCCCTTACACAGCCTGGAGGTGTGTTGGGTCATTGTCCTGTTGAAAAACAAATGATAGTCCCACTAAGGCCAAACCAGATGGGATGGTGTATCGCTGCAGAATGCTGTGGTAGCCATGCTGGTTAAGTGTGCCTTGTCAGTGTTACAAGCAAAGCACCATCACACCTCCTCCTCCGTGCTTAACTTTTAACAAGGCACACCTGTTAATTGAAATGCATTCCAGGTGACTACTTAATGATGCTGGTTGAGAGAATGCCAAGAATGTGCAAAGCTGTCATCAAGGCAAAGGGTGGCTACTTTGAAAAATCTCAATAATATAATAATATAATAATATAATAATATATGCCATTTAGCAGACGCTTTTATCCAAAGCGACTTACAGTCATGTGTGCATACATTCTACGTATGGGTGGTCCCGGGGATCGAACCCACTACCCTGGCGTTACAAGCGCCATGCTCTACCAACTGAGCTACAGAAGGATCAAAAATATTTATATTTGTATAATAGACAGTTGAAGTCGGAAGTTTACATACACCTTAACCAAATACATTTAAACTCAGTTTTTCACAATTCCTGACATTTAATCTGAGTAAAAATTCCCTGTCTTAGTTCAGTTAGGATTATCACTTTATTCTAAGAATGTGAAATATCAGAATAATAGTAGAGAGAATTATTTATTTCAGCTTTTATTTCTTTCATCACATTCCCAGTGGGTCAGAAGTTTACATACACTCAATTAGTATTTGGTAGCATTGCCTTTAAATTGTTTAAATTGGGTCAAGAATGTCAAGTAGCCTTCCACAAGCTTCCCATAATAAGTTGGGTGAATTTTGGCCCACTCCTCCTGACAGAGCTGTTGTAACTGAGTCAGGTTTGTAGGCCTCTTTGCTCGCACACGCTATCTCAGTTCTGCCCACAAATGTTCTATAGGATTGAGGTCAGGGCTTTGTGATGGCCACTACGATACCTTGACTTTGTTGTCCTTAAGCCATTTTGCCACAACTTTGGAAGTATGCTTGGGGTCATTGTCCATTTGGAAGACCCATTTGCGACCGAGCTTTAACTTCCTGACTGATGTCTTGATGTTGCTTCAATATATCCACATAATTCTCCTTCCTTATGATGCCATCTATTTTGTGAAGTGCACCAGTCCCTCCTGCAGCAAAGCACCCCCACAACATGATGCTGCCACCCCCATGCTTCACGGTTGGGATGGTGTTTTTTTATTTGCAAGCCCCTCCCTTTTCCCTCCAAACATAACGATGGTCATTATAGCCAAACAATTCTATTTTTGTTTCATCAGACCAGAGGACATTTCTCCAAAAAGTACGATCGTTGTCCTCATGTGCAGTTGCAAACCGTAGTCTGGCTTTTTTAATGGCGGTTTTGGAGCAGTGGCTTCTTGCTGAGCGGCCTTTCAGTTTGTGTCGATGATATAGATACTTTTGTACCTTTTTACCTTTTTCCTCCGGCATCTTCACAAGGTCATTTGTTGTTGTTCGGGGATTGATTTGCACTTTTCGCACCAAAGTACGTTCCATCTCTAGGAGACAGAACGCGTCTCCTTCCTGAGTGGTCAGACGGCTGCGTGGTCCCATGGTGTTTATACTTGCGTACTATTGTTTGTACAGATGAATGTGGTACCTTCAGATGTTTGGAAATTGCTCCCATGGATGAACCAGACTTGTGGAGGTCTACAAAACATTTTTTTAAGTCTTGGCTGATTTCTTTTGACTTTCCCATGATGTCAAGCAAAGAGGCACTGAGTTTGAAGGTAGGCCTTGAAATACATCCACAGGTACACCTCCAGTTGACTCAAATTATGTAAATTAGCCTATCAGAAGCTTCTAAAGCCATATCATTTTCTGTAATTTTCCAAGCTGTTTAAAGGCACAGTCAACTTAGTGTATGTAAACTTCTGACCCACTGGAATTGTGATACAGTGAATTATAAGTGAAATAATCTGTCTGTAAACAATAGTTGGAAAAATGACTTGTGTCATGCACAAAGTAGATGTCCTAACTGACTTTCCGAAACTATAGTTTTGTTAACAAGAAATTTTGTGGAGTGGTTGAAAAACGAGTTTTATGACTTCAGCTGTATTTACTCACTCACATAATATACTCTGAGTATATACAAAACATTATGAACAGACTCATGGTTAAAACGGAGCAGTATCATATATGAAAATAACAAAAACTGACTGTTTGTTTTCAGATACCAGAGTTCCAGAGTTCATTTCTCCTAAACAAGGTACATATAATTTTTTTCATCGAAATTAAGTTCAGTATTTTGTTATGTTTTTATCCACCCTGTTCTAGTGTCTTTGGTGTTTTGTTGAAAGTTTTTCATTTGGTATTTTTATGTCTTCTGAAAGTATTCAAGCCCCCTTTTTCAAAATGTTGTTAATTGTCGATCTACAAAAATACTAGAATTTTAAAAAAGTAAAAATACTAGAATTTTAAAAAGTATTTAATAAAAGTGAAAAAAACAATTCTAATAAAGAAATAATAACAATATTGTCTGACTTTTCCCCCGTTATGTGATGTTAGAGATTATTATACAATTATAAAATAGTAAAATTACATTTTTTTTTTTTTGTTTCATCAATACCCCATACTGACCATGCAAAAATAAGTTTTTAAAAATGTTTGTAAATGTAAAAAAATAGTGTTCAGACCCTTTACTCGGTGTGTTGAAGCACCTTTAGCAGTGAAACAGTGAAGAGGCGACTCCGGGATGCTGTCCTTCTAGGCAGAGTTCCTCTGTCCAGTCTCAACGTCAACAGTGAAGAGGCGACTCCGGGATGCTGTCCTTCTAGGCAGAGTTCCTCTGTCCAGTGTCTGTGTTCTTTTTCCCATCTTAATCTTTTCTTTTTATTGGCCAGTCTGAGATATGTTTTCTTTGAAAACTCTAGTTTTCTGTGTACCTAGAAGGCCAGCATCCTGGAGTCACTTCTTCACTGTTGACGTTGAGACTGGTGTTTTGCGGGTACAATTTAATGAAGCTGCCAGTTGAGGACTTTTGAGGTGTCTGTTTCTCAAACTTGATACTCTAATGTACTTGTCCTCTTGCTCAGTTGTGCACCGGGGCCTCCCACTGCTCTTTCTCTTCTGGTTAACACAACACAGTGTTGTACAAGATCTTCAGTTTCTTGGCAATTTCTCACATGGAATAGCCTTCATGGCTCACATCAATACCATCCTCCCAGAAACCCTAGACCCACTCCAATTCGGATACCGCACCAACAGATCCACAGATGACGCAATCTCATTCGCACTCCACACTGCCTTTTCCCACCTGGACAAAAGGAACACACCTATGTGAGAATGCTGTTCATTGACTACAGCTCAGCGTTCAACACCATGGTGCCCACGAACCTCATAAATACGCTAAGGAATACGCTAAGGACCCTGGATCCTGGACTTGTTGATGGGCCACCCCCAGGTGGTAATGGTAGGCAACAAAACATCTGCCATGGAGGCCCCCCAGGGATGCGTGCTTAGTCCCCTCCTGTATTCCCTGTCCATCCACGACTGCGTGGATGCACGACTCCAACACCATCAAGTTTGCTGATGACCCAACTGTTGTAGGCCTGATCACAGACAACGATGAGACAGCCTATAGGGAGGAGGTCAGAGACCTGGTAGTGCCAGGACAACAACCGTGGACTACAGAAAAAGGAGGGCCGAACACACCCCCATTCACATCGACAAAGCTGTCGTGGAGCGGTTCGAGAGTTTTAAGTTCCTTGGTGTCCACATAACCCAAATCATGGCCCAAACACACCAACAAAGTTGTGAAGAACTAAGACACTGCATTGCAGTGCTTGAGGCATCACTACATATCCAGCTTCGATCCTGGGCTGTGTCGCAGCCGGCCGCGACAGGGAGTGAAGCGGTGCACAATTGGACCAGCGTCGTCCGGGAGGGATTGGTGGCCGGGATGTCCTTGTCCCATCACACTCTAGCAACTCCTTGTGGTAGGCTGGGCTCAGTGCTGACATGATCACTAGTTGTACAGTGTTTCCTCCAACACATTGGTGCGACTGGCTTCCGGGTTAAGTGAGCAATGTGCCAAGAAGCAGAGCGGCTTGGCTGAGTTGTGTTTCGGAGGACGCGTGGCTCTCGACCTTCGCCTCTCCCTAGTCCGTACGGGAGTTGCAGCGATGTGACAAGACTGTAACTACTACCAATTGGATATCACGAAATTGGGGAGAAAAAGGGGTAAAAAGTTTTCAAAAATTATATTAAAGTTGTGGAGGGCACGACAAAGCATTTTCCCCCTCAGGAGACTGAAAAGATTTGGTCCTGAGATCCTCAAAAAGTTCTTACAGCTGCACCATCGAGACCATCCTTACCGGTTGCATCACTGCCTGCTCGGCATCCGACCGTAAGGCGATACAGAGGGTAGTGCGTACAGCCCAGTACATCACTGGGGCCAAGCTTCCTACCATCAAGGACCTCTATACCAGGCGGTGTCAGAGGAAGGCCCAAAAAATGGTCAGAGACTCCAGTCATCAAGTCATAGACTGTTCTCTCTGCTACCTCACGGCAAGCGGTACCGTAGCGCCAAGTCTGGGTCCTAAAGGCTCTTTAACAGCTTCTACCAAAATATACTTTTGAACAGCTATAAGAATCCTGAAGATGAATTAATCAAATGGCCACCGGGACTGTTTAGATTGACCCCCCCCCCCTTTTGTTTTTACACTCGCTGTTTATTATCTATGCGTAGTCACTTCACCCACACCTACATGTACAAATGACCTCTAACCTGTACCCCCACACATTGACTCTGTACTGGTACCCCCTGTATATAGCCTCCACATTGACTCAGTACCGATACCCCCTGTATAGAGCCTCATTACTAACCTGTACCCATGCACATTAACTCAGTACGGGTACCCCCTGTATATAGCCTCCACATTGACTCGGTACCAATACCCCCTGTATATAGCCTCCACATTGACTCAGTACCGGTACCCCCTGTATATAGCCTCCTGTATATAGCCTCCACATTGACTCAGTACCGGTACCCCCTGTATATAGCCTCCACATTGACTCAGTACCGGTACCCCCTGTATATAGCCTCCACATTGACTCAGTACCGGTACCCCCTGTATATAGCCTCCACATTGACTCAGTACCGGTACCCCCTGTATAGAGCCTCATTACTAACCTGTACCCCAGCACATTGACTCAGTACTGGTACCCCCTGTATATAGCCTCATTACTAACCTGTACCCCAGCACATTGACTCAGTACATTTACATTTACATTTAAGCCTCATTTACTAACCTGTTACCCAGAGCACATTGACTCAGTACCTTATACATCCAGTGTAATAGCCTCATTACTAACCTGTACCCCAGCACATTAACTTTATCCTATCCTAGGTATTCCCTGTAAATAGCCTCATTACAACCTGTCTCCGGAACACATTAACTCAGTACTGTCCTGGCGTGTAGGGAGCCTCATTCCAACCTGGGGAGCCCAGCACATTGACTGGGCTGACCGGTACCCCTGTATATAGCCTCATTACCAACCTGTACCGCAGTGCCATTGTTTGGGTGTAGGGCCTGATCAGAGCCTGGAGGTAGAGCCTCATCCCTCAAGCCTGTACCCAAGCACATGGTGACGGATCAGTACTGGTACCCAGTGGATAGAGCGGAGCCTCATGACGTAACCTGTACCCAGGCACTGCGGCGTTAACTCAGTACCGGTACCCCCTGTATATAGCCTCATTACTAACCTGTACCCCAACACATTAACTCAGTACCGGTACCCCCTGTATATAGCCTCATTACTAACCTGTACCCCAGCACATTAACTCAGTACCGGTACCTCGTTTAAGTTATTTTATTGTGTTACTTTTTATTAAAACATTTTTACTTTAGTTTATTTAGAAAATATTTTCTTAACTCTATTTCTTGAACTGCATTGTTGGTTAAGGGCTTGTAAGTAAGCATTTTGTTGTTTTCGACACAAATGACAAAACATTTTTTAGTTGATTTTGTACAATATTATTTTTTACAATTCATCAAACTCTGTCAAGTTGGTTGTTGGCTAGACAGCCATTTTCAAGTCTTGACATATATTTTCTAGACGATTTCAAGTCAAAATTATAACTATGCCACTCAGGAACATTCTCTGTCTTCTTGGTAAGCAACTCCAGTGTAGATTTGGCCTTGTGTTTTAGGTTATTGTCCTGCTGAAAGGTGTATTCATCTCCCAGTGTCTGTTGCACACTGAACCAGGTTTTCCTCTGGGGTTTAGGTCTGTTATATTTATTTTATCCTAAAAATCTCCCTAGTCGATAACAAGCATACCCATAACATGATGCAACCACCAACATGCTTGAAAACATGCTTTTTGTTCTATGTTGCTCTGTCTGTATGCTACGTCTTGCTTGTTCTATGTTGCTCTGTCTGTATGCTACGTCTTGCTTGTCCTATGTTGCTCTGTCTGTATGCTATGTCTTGCTTGTCCTGTGTTGCTCTGTCTGTATGCTATGTCTTGCTTGTCCTGTGTTGCTCTGTCTGTATGCTATGTCTTGCTTGTCCTATGTTGCTCTGTCTGTATGCTACGTCTTGCTTGTCCTGTGTTGCTCTGTCTGTATGCGTCTTGCTTGTCCTATGTTGCTCTGTCTGTATGCTACGTCTTGTTCTTGTTCTATGTTGCTTGTCTGTTGCTGTCTGTATGCTACGTCTTGCTCGTCCTACGTTGCTCTGCGTGTGCTCACTGCTCATTGATTGTCTATATTGTAATTGTTTTTAATAACCTGCCCAGGGACTGCGGTTGAAAATTAGCCGGCTGGCTAAAACCGGCACTTTTACTGAAACGTTGATTAATGTGCACTGTCCCTGTAAAAATAAAATAAGCTCAAACTCAATATATGAAGAATGGTACTCAGTGATGTGTTGTGTTGCAACGAACATAACTTGTTTATTTTATTAACATACTTATTTGTATCCAGGACAAAGAGTTAATTTCTTTGCCACATTTTTTTTGCAGTTTTACTTGAATGCTTCAATCTCAGTACGAGACATACAACCAAATCCCTCTCTTCAAAATTGACCTTAAAACTCACTCACGCACTCACTCACTCACTCACTCACTCACTCACTCACTCACTCACTCACTCACTCACTCACTCACTCACTCACTCACTCACTCACTCACTCACTCACTCACTCACTCACTCACTCACTCACTCACTCACTCACTCACGCACGCACGCACGCACGCACGCACGCACGCACGCACTCACTCACTCACTCACTCACTCACTCACTCACTCACTCACGCACGCACTCTACTCTCCCACCCATCCACTCACTCACTCACTCACTCACTCACTCACTCACTCACTCACTCACGCACGCACTCTACTCTCCCACCCATCCACCCACTCACTCACTCACTCACTCACTCACTCACTCACTCACTCACTCACTCACTCACTCACTCACTCACGCACGCACGCACGCACGCACGCACGCACGCACGCACGCACGCACGCACGCACTCACTCACTCACTCACTCACTCACTCACTCACTCACTCACTCACTCACTCACGCACGCACTCTACTCTCCCACCCATCCACTCACTCACTCACTCACTCACTCACTCACTCACTCACTCACTCACTCACTCACTCACTCACTCACTCACGCACGCACGCACGCACGCACGCACGCACGCACGCACGCACGCACGCACGCACGCACGCACGCACTCACTCACTCACTCACTCACTCACTCACTCACTCACTCACTCACTCACTCACTCGCGTTCTCTCTATCCAAAATATATTTAGCAGTGTTGCTAGTTTAGAATGTGCGGTTCCCTTCACTCGCTCCCGTGTCGGACAGTCTTTAAAATATGCCCCACATGCAACACAGCAAAGCTGAAAGTAACCAGGGAGTTTCAGTAATAGTATTTATGCAGTGGTGTTGTGTTGCAGAGGTAAAAGCAGCCAGGGATCTTCTAGAAGTGAAGGTACACTGTGGAATCCCCAACAATACAGTCTTAGAAGAATCGGACAGAGGAGAAAAGAGAAAGAGGCAGAAACGAGTGGTGGGAGGAGTGCCGGCCCAACCGGTGAGTCTTCAAACGCAAGTTCAACTCCAGGATGTTTTAACCCCTTGACCTTTAACCTCTGACATATATAACCTCTGACCCGTAGACTCAGATCCAATGGCAGGTGGCGATACAGGAGGGGGATAAGATCGACTGTGGTGGGGCATATATCGGGGGATGCTGGATCCTGACCGCCGCTCACTGTGTCAGGTAGGTACTGTCTGTACAGATAGGGGTGCTGGGTCCTGACCTATATTCACTCTCTCTCTCTCTCTCTCTGTCTCTCTGTCTCTCTGTCTCTCTCTGTCTCTCTCTGTCTCTCTCTGTCTCTCTCTGTCTCTCTCTCTCTCTCAAGGCCCAAACCAGAGGTGTACTGGATCAAGTTCAGTCTCTGGAAGAAGAGATCAATTCAGGGAACAACAGACATAGTTCCTGTCAAGAACATCATCATACACCACAAGTAATTGATTCATTTTAACGATGATCAGTGTTTTTTTGTTCAACTGCTAATGCCCTTAAAGATGAGATTTGCATAAGGTGCAACAGCATCCCCCCAGGCTCATTAAAGGTGAAACAGCATCACTGGTCGCCCCCAGACTCATTATAGGTGTAACAGCATCACTGGTCGTCCCCAGGCTCATTAAAGGTGAAACAGCATCACTGGTCGCCCCCAGACTCATTATAGGTGTAACAGCATCACTGGTCGTCCCCAGACTCATTATAGGTGTAACAGCATCACTGGTCGCCCCCAGACTCATTAAAGGTGAAGCAGCATCACTGGTCGCCCCCAGACTCATTAAAGGTGTAACAGCATCACTGGTCGCCCCCAGACTCATTATAGGTGTAACAGCATCACTGGTCGTCCCCAGGC
>NC_068455.1:81011970-81049470 GCF_023373465.1 Oncorhynchus keta | reverse complement strand
ATACAGATATTCAACAATATATCCAAGGTAGGCTACTGCATCTATCATCATCAGTATTTCATTATCAATGATTATTCGTGCTAAGAATAGATGGCATTTGTTTTTTTAATCAATCTCCATTGTCATCATCAATTGTTTAACCTGTCAACATGCGGCGCGAGAGGGTGTTCACTTATTTGTTTTGAGTCAGCAATCATTCTTATAATATAATAATAATAATTCTTATAATAGTAAACTGATCCGAGATGAGTAACAACTAGGATTAAAAAAAATAAAAAATAAATCCCGTTATTGTAACGTGTCTGTTCTTGGTGCCATTAAACAGGTTGTCAATTGTTTCAATAGGTCGTTATCATTCCAATAGGTCGTTATCATTCCAATAGGTCGTTATCATTCCAATAGGTCGTTATCATTCCAATAGGTCGTTATCATTCCAATAGGTCGTTATCATTCCAATAGGTCGTTATCATTCCAATAGGTCGTTATCATTCCAATAGGTCGTTATCATTCCAATAGGTCGTTATCATTCCAATAGGTTGTTATCATTCCAATAGGTCGTTATCATTCCAATAGGTCGTTATCATTCCAATAGGTCGTTATCATTCCAATAGGTCGTTATCATTCCAATAGGTCGTTATCATTCCAATAGGTCGTTATCATTCCAATAGGTCGTTATCATTCCAATAGGTCGTTATCATTCCAATAGGTCGTTATCATTCCAATAGGTCGTTATCATTCCAATAGGTCGTTATCATTCCAATAGGTCGTTATCATTCCAATAGGTCGTTATCATTCCAATAGGTTGTTATCATTCCAATAGGTCGTTATCATTCCAATAGGTTGTTATCATTCCAATAGGTCGTTATCATTCCAATAGGTTGTTATCATTCCAATAGGTTGTTATCATTCCAATAGGTTATCATTATCATTCCAATAGGTTGTTATCATTCCAATAGGTCGTTATCATTCCAATAGGTTGTTATCATTCCAATAGGTCATCATTATCATTCCAATAGGTTGTTATCATTCCAATAGGTTGTTATCATTCCAATAGGTCGTTATCATTCCAATAGCTCGTTATCATTCCAATAGCTCGTTATCATTCCAATAGGTCGTTATCATTCCAATAGGTCGTTATCATTCCAATAGGTCGTTATCATTCCAATAGGTCGTTATCATTCCAATAGGTCGTTATCATTCCAATAGGTTGTTATCATTCCAATAGGTCGTTATCATTCCAATAGATCGTTATCATTCCAATAGGTCGTTATCATTCCAATAGGTCGTTATCATTCCAATAGGTCGTTATCATTCCAATAGGTCGTTATCATTCCAATAGGTTGTTATCATTCCAATAGGTCGTTATCATTCCAATAGGTCGTTATCATTCCAATAGGTTGTTATCATTCCAATGGGTCGTTATCATTCCAATAGGTCGTTATCATTCCAATAGGTTGTTATCATTCCAATAGGTCGTTATCATTCCAATAGGTTGTTATCATTCCAATAGGTCGTTATCATTCCAATAGGTTGTTATCATTCCAATAGGTTGTTATCATTCCAATAGGTTGTTATCATTCCAATAGGTTATCATTATCATTCCAATAGGTTGTTATCATTCCAATAGGTCGTTATCATTCCAATAGGTTGTTATCATTCCAATAGGTTATCATTATCATTCCAATAGGTTGTTATCATTCCAATAGGTCGTTATCATTCCAATAGGTTGTTATCATTCCAATAGGTTGTTATCATTCCAATAGGTCGTTATCATTCCAATAGGTTGTTATCATTCCAATAGGTCGTTATCATTCCAATAGGTCGTTATCATTCCAATAGGTTGTTATCATTCCAATAGGTCGTTATCATTCCAATAGGTCGTTATCATTCCAATAGGTCGTTATCATTCCAATAGGTTGTTATCATTCCAATAGGTCGTTATCATTCAAATAGGTTGTTATCATTCCAATAGGTCGTTATCATTCCAATAGGTTGTTATCATTCCAATAGGTTGTTATCATTCCAATAGGTTATCATTATCATTCCAATAGGTTGTTATCATTCCAATAGGTCGTTATCATTCCAATAGGTTGTTATCATTCCAATAGGTTATCATTATCATTCCAATAGGTTGTTATCATTCCAATAGGTCGTTATCATTCCAATAGGTCGTTATCATTCCAATAGGTCGTTATCATTCCAATAGGTTGTTATCATTCCAATAGGTTGTTATCATTCCAATAGGTTGTTATCATTCCAATAGGTTGTTATCATTCCAATAGGTTATCATTATCATTCCAATAGGTTGTTATCATTCCAATAGGTTGTTATAATTCCAATAGGTCGTTATCATTCCAATAGGTCGTTATCATTCCAATAGTTCGTTATCATTCCAATAGGTCATTATCATTCCAATAGGTCGTTATCATTCCAATAGGTTGTTATCATTCCAATAGGTTGTTATCATTCCAATAGGTCGTTATCATTCCAATAGGTTGTTATCATTCCAATAGGTTGTTATCATTCCAATAGGTCGTTATCATTCCAATAGGTCGTTATCATTCCAATAGGTCGTTATCATTCCAATAGGTCGTTATCATTCCAATAGGTCGTTATCATTCCAATAGGTTGTTATCATTCCAATAGGTCGTTATCATTCCAATAGGTTGTTATCATTCCAATAGGTTGTTATCATTCCAATAGGTCGTTATCATTCCAATAGGTCGTTATCATTCCAATAGGTTGTTATCATTCCAATAGGTTGTTATCATTCCAATAGGTTATCATTATCATTCCAATAGGTTGTTATCATTCCAATAGGTCGTTATCATTCCAATAGGTTGTTATCATTCAAATAGGTTGTTATCATTCCAATAGGTTGTTATCATTCCAATAGGTTGTTATCATTCCAATAGGTTATCATTATCATTCAAATAGGTTATCATTATCATTCCAATAGGTTGTTATCATTCCAATAGGTTGTTATCATTCCAATAGGTTGTTATCATTCCAATAGGTCGTTATCATTCCAATAGCTCGTTATCATTCCAATAGGTCGTTATCATTCCAATAGGTCGTTATCATTCCAATAGGTCGTTATCATTCCAATAGGTCGTTATCATTCCAATAGGTCGTTATCATTCCAATAGGTTGTTATCATTCCAATAGGTCGTTATCATTCCAATAGATCGTTATCATTCCAATAGGTCGTTATCATTCCAATAGGTCGTTATCATTCCAATAGGTCGTTATCATTCCAATAGGTCGTTATCATTCCAATAGGTCGTTATCATTCCAATAGGTTGTTATCATTCCAATAGGTCGTTATCATTCCAATAGGTCGTTATCATTCCAATAGGTTGTTATCATTCCAATGGGTCGTTATCATTCCAATAGGTCGTTATCATTCCAATAGGTTATCATTATCATTCCAATAGGTTGTTATCATTCCAATAGGTTATCATTATCATTCCAATAGGTTGTTATCATTCCAATAGGTCGTTATCATTCCAATAGGTTGTTATCATTCCAATAGGTTATCATTATCATTCCAATAGGTTGTTATCATTCCAATAGGTCGTTATCATTCCAATAGGTCGTTATCATTCCAATAGGTCGTTATCATTCCAATAGGTTGTTATCATTCCAATAGGTTGTTATCATTCCAATAGGTTGTTATCATTCCAATAGGTTGTTATCATTCCAATAGGTTATCATTATCATTCCAATAGGTTGTTATCATTCCAATAGGTTGTTATAATTCCAATAGGTCGTTATCATTCCAATAGGTCGTTATCATTCCAATAGTTCGTTATCATTCCAATAGGTCATTATCATTCCAATAGGTCGTTATCATTCCAATAGGTTGTTATCATTCCAATAGGTTGTTATCGTTCCAATAGGTCGTTATCATTCCAATAGGTCGTTATCATTCCAATAGGTTGTTATCATTCCAATAGGTTGTTATCATTCCAATAGGTCGTTATCATTCCAATAGGTCGTTATCATTCCAATAGGTCGTTATCATTCCAATAGGTTGTTATCATTCCAATAGGTCGTTATCATTCCAATAGGTTGTTATCATTCCAATAGGTTGTTATCATTCCAATAGGTCGTTATCATTCCAATAGGTCGTTATCATTCCAATAGGTTGTTATCATTCCAATAGGTTGTTATCATTCCAATAGGTTATCATTATCATTCCAATAGGTTGTTATCATTCCAATAGGTCGTTATCATTCCAATAGGTTGTTATCATTCAAATAGGTTGTTATCATTCCAATAGGTTGTTATCATTCCAATAGGTTGTTATCATTCCAATAGGTTGTTATCATTCCAATAGGTTATCATTATCATTCCAATAGGTTCTTATCATTCCAATAGGTTATCATTATCATTCCAATAGGTTGTTATCATTCCAATAGGTTATCATTATCATTCCAATAGGTTCTTATCATTCCAATAGGTCGTTATCATTCCAATAGGCTGTTATCATTAAAATAGGTTGTTATCATTCCAATAGGTTGTTATCATTCCAATAGGTTATCATTATCATTCCAATAGGTTGTTATCATTCCAATAGGTTGTTATCATTCCAATAGGTCGTTATCATTCCAATAGGTTGTTATCATTAAAATAGGTTGTTATCATTCCAATAGGTCGTTATCATTCCAATAGGTCGTTATCATTCCAATAGGTTGTTATCATTCCAATAGGTTGTTATCATTCCAATAGGTTGTTATCATTCCAATAGGTCGTTATCATTCCAATAGGTCGTTATCATTCCAATAGGTCGTTATCATTGAAACGTCACAGTAAGTTGCAGAGTGTTCCATTTCCCAGAGACATATATAACTGTTTAGCTCTATTATCAGTTATACAGGAAGTAACTGTTTAGCTCTATTATCAGTTATACAGGAAGTAACTGTTTAGCTCTATTATCAGTTATACAGGAAGTAACTGTTTAGTTCTATCATCAGAGTTATACAGGAAGTAACTGTTTAGTTCTATCATCAGTTATACAGGAAGTAACTGTTTAGTTCTATCATCAGTCATACAGGAAGTAACTGTTTAGTTCTATCATCAGTTATACAGGAAGTAACTGTTTAGTTCTATCATCAGAGTTATACAGGAAGTAACTGTTTAGTTAAACAAGATAACAACTGATCAGGCAAGGAGAGACACACAGCTCTGCTAAAACCATAGTTAAACAAGATAATAACTGATCAGGCAAGGAGAGACACAGCTCTGCTAAAACCATAGTTAAACAAGATAATAACTGATCAGGCAAGGAGAGACACACAGCTCTGCTAAAACCATAGTTAAACAAGATAACAACTGATCAGGCAAGGAGAGACACACAGCTCTGCTAAAACCATAGTTAAACAAGATAACAACTGATCAGGCAAGGAGAGACACACAGCTCTGCTTAAACCATAGTTAAACAAGATAATAACTGATCAGGCAAGGAGAGACACACAGCTCTGCTAAAACCATAGTTAAACAAGATAATAACTGATCAGGCAAGGAGAGACACACAGCTCTGCTAAAACCATAGTTAAACAAGATAACAACTGATCAGGCAAGGAGAGACACACAGCTCTGCTAAAACCATAGTTAAACAAGATAATAACTGATCAGGCAAGGAGAGACACACAGCTCTGCTAAAACCATTTGTTGCGAATCGTTTTCAAGGGATTATCAGTCAATATGGATAGTTAACAAGATAATAACTGATCAGCCAATATGGCTAGTTAACAAGATAATAACAGATTAGTCGATATGGCTAGTTAACAAGCTAACAACAGATCAGTCAATATGGCTAGCTAGCTAAGCTAGCTAATAATAGATCAGTCAATATGGCTCGTTAACACGCTAACAACAGATCAGTCAATATGGCTAGTTAACAAGCTAACAACAGATCAGTCAATATGGCTAGCTAGCTAAGCTAGCTAACAACAGATCAGTCAATATGGCTTGTTAACAAGCTAACAACAGATCAGTCAATATGGCTAGTTAACAAGCTAACAACAGATCAGTCAATATGGCTAGTTAACAAGCTAACAACAGATCAGTCAATATGGCTAGTTAACAAGCTAACAACAGATCAGTCAATATGGCTAGCTAGCTAAGCTAGCTAATAACAGATCATGTCAATATGGCTGGTTAACAAGCTTTCAGGGGATAAACTAGATGGCTATATCAAAATATTGTTTAATTTGCTTGTTATCTTTAGTGGTAATGACGTCTGACTCTGTCATACAGTACATGCTTTTAGTTTGTGTTGTCCTGGGCTTCCTGCTAGCCTAACTTCATTTCATGGTCAACGATACGCCATGCCAGCTAGTTAACATTAGCCTACTATATCTAGTTACATATTGAACTTCCCTCCTCTCAGGCCAGCTAGTTAACATTAGCCTACTACATCTAGTTACATATTGAACTTCCATCCTCTCAGGCCAGCTAGTTAACATTAGCCTACTACATCTAGTTACATATTGAACTTCCCTCCTCTCAGGCCAGCTAGTTAACATTAGCCTACTACATCTAGTTACATATTGAACTTCCCTCCTCTCAGGCCAGCTAGTTAACATTAGCCAACTACATCTAGTTACATATTGAACTTGCCTCCTCTCAGGCCAGCTAGTTAACATTAGCCTACTACATCTAGTTACATATTGAACTTCCATCGTCTCAGGCCGGCTAGTTAACATTAGCCTACTACATCTAGTTACATATTGAACTTCCCTCCTCTCAGGCCAGCTAGTTAACATTAGCCTTCTACATCTAGTTACATATTGAACTTCCATCCTCTCAGGCCAGCTAGTTAATATTAGCCTACTACATCTAGTTACATATTGAACTTCCCTCCTCTCAGGCCAGCTAGTTAACATTAGCCTACTACATCTAGTTACATATTGAACTTCCCTCCTCTCAGGCCAGGGGCACAACAACGTAGGAATTAATGGTTGGATCAGAATCCCCGTTATAATCATTGGCGAGTACGGAGAATTAAGTAAAACCACAAGTCCAAATCCTTCTGTACTTCCATGGCTAATTTAGGAAAGGGACAATTTTAGCTATCTAGCTAGCCACCCGATGACAACAATGCAACAATTAATTTCCCCCCCCGTTTGGCTTGTGATGTTTATAGGGTGAAAAGCCAAATCTAAACTGGCTTCCTTTTGACACTTTTTTTTTGGGTGCTCCAGGACCAATCACAGCTGAGCTCACTCAGTTTAGCTCAAAGCTGATTGGCTATTATTTGTTTTTAAAATGATCAAGGCAGTCCAAAATTCTCAGTGGCTTCTCTTGCACTCAATGCTACGGGCAACAACAACGCCATACTCTTTCTGACCAGACAGCATCAGATGGATACGCTAGACATACTGAGATAGAGGGGCGATGTTTTGTTCACTCGGATGCTTTAAACAGTGAGATACCTTCGGCCTCAAATTGAAATACATTTATGAAACAGAGATAAATTATTTTGTATGTTTTATTTGTTGGTACATTTTTTTGCGGAAGTCTGGGTTCCCTTGACAGGCGTGGGCGAAGGTCACTGTTTACCGGTGTACGGCTAGTTAGCTACCGTTGCCGCCCCCCACACCTTGCTTCTGTGGGGTTTATGCCCAACAGGCGAGGGCGAAGGTCACTGTCTACTGGTGTACGGCTAGTTAGCTACCGTTGCCGCCCCCCCACACCTTGCTTCTGTGGGGTTTATGCCCAACAGGCGAGGGCGAAGGTCACTGTTTACCGGTGTACGGCTAGCTAGCTACCGTTGTCCCACCCCACCCTTGCTTCTGTGGGATAATAAATCATTCAGCTTTGTCTCCTTACTCAAACCCCAGAACCATAACCCAATCCTCCATATCAACAGGCATATATCAAATTGTAATTTAGATACAACCAATTCTAAATACAACCAATCCTGGACAAGCTCACGGGGAGCATAGCATTATTCCAGACACTGCCATCCTCCTCTCCCCGATGGGAAAAGTAGGGAGTGACTGGCACACAGACACAGTGGAGCAAAAGATATGTTTACACATGATGACACTTTGACCTCTCCCCTCTCTGCGGCCCATGCAACTTAGTCTTGACATAGAACAGATAACTGCAACCCCGCCACAGTTTTATACAAAAATAACATTCTGAAGAGAAGTAACTTACAAACATATGATGAATATAAAACATCTTACCTATGTTACCAACCAATATCCACAGTAAAACGAGTCCTATATCAACATAACCTGAAAGGCCGCTCAGCATGGAAGAAGCCACTGCTCCAAAACCGCTATAAAAAAGCCAGACTACGGTTTGCAACTGCACATGGGGACAAAGATTGTACTTTTTGGAGAAATGTCCTCTGGTCTGATTAAACAAAACTGTTTGGCCATAATGACCATCGTTATGTTTGGAGGAAAAAGGGGGAAGCTTGCAAGCTGAAGAACACCATCCCAACCGTGAAGAACTAGTGGTCCTTCTGTGGCTCAGTTGGTAGAGCATGGCGCTTGTAACGCCAGGGTAGTGGGTTCGATTCCCGGGACCACCCATACGTAGAATGTATGCACACATGACTGTAAGTCGCTTTGGATAAAAGCGTCAGCTAAATGGCATATATTATTATTATTATTATAAGAACGGGGTGACAGCATCATGTGGTGCTTTGCTGCAGGAGGGACTGGTGCACTGTCTTCCAAATGGAGGAAAATTATGTGGATACATTGAAGCAACATCTCAAGACATCGATCAGGAAGTTAAAGTTTGGTCGCCAATGGGTCTTCCAAATGGACAATGACCCCAAGCATACTTCCAAAGTTGTGGCAAAATGTCTTAAGGACAACAAAGTCAAGGTATTGGAGTGGCCATCACAAAGCCCTGATCTTAATCCTGAAAAACATTTGTGGGCAGAACTGAAAAAGCGTGTGCGAGCAAGGAGGCCTACAAACCTGACTCAGTTACACCAGCTCTGTCAGGAGGAATGGGTCAAAATTCACCCAACTTATTGTGGGAAGCTTGTGGAAGGCTACTGAACCGTTTGACCCAAATTAAACCATTTAAAGGCAATGCTACCAAATACTAATTGAGTGTATGTAAACTTCTGACACACTGGGAATGTGATGAAAGAAATAAAAGCTGAAATAAATCATTCTCTCTACTATTATTCTGACATTTCACATTCTTAAAATAACGTGGTGATCCTAACTGACCTTAGACAGGGAATTGTTACCAGGATTAAATGTCAGCAATTGTGAAAAAAACTCAAATGTATTTGAGTTCAATTCTATTTGGCTAAGGTGTATGTAAACTTCCGTCTTCAACTGTATGTATGTATGTATATATATATATATATTTACCCACAAAAAATATGAGGGATTGGAATGCAGACAATTACATTGATGGAAGCGACAATATAAATGCAATATAAAGCTGATCCGACCCTAAACCCCGCACCCCTGCGATTCCTCGGCAGAATGTGACTGACACTTGAACTGTATAGCCTATAATGTTGATCATCCACAGAGCGGGTTGTCAAGGTGGACAGCGAGGTCACGGGGTCGCCTGCGACATCGACAGGTAAGTGACAGAAGAACCTGATTCTCCTTACCGCTTCTACCGCTATGACATTATTCATTACCGCTACAGGGGACAAGGACATTCTACTACCGCTAGGACATTATTCATTACCGCTACAGGACATTCTACCACCGCTATGACGTTATTCATTACCGCTACAGGCGACAAGGACATTCTACTACCGCTAGGACATTATTCATTACCGCTACAGGACATTCTACCACCGCTATGACATTATTCATTACCGCTACAGGCGACAAGGACATTCTACTACCGCTATGACGTTATTCATTACCGCTACAGGCTACAAGGACATTCTACTACCGCTATGACATTATTCATTACCGCTACAGGCGACAAGGACATTCTACTACCGCTAGGACATTATTCATTACCGCTACAGGACATTCTACCACCGCTATGACATTATTCATTACCGCTACAGGCGACAAGGACATTCTACTACCGCTATGACGTTATTCATTACCGCTACAGGCTACAAGGACATTCTACTACCGCTATGACATTATTCATTACCGCTACAGGCGACAAGGACATTCTACTACCGCTATGACATTATTCATTACCGCTACAGGACATTCTACCACCGCTACGACATTATTCATTACCGCTACAGGACATTCTACCACCGCTATGACATTATTCATTACCGCTACAGGACATTCTACCACCGCTATGACATTATTCATTACCGCTACAGGCGACAAGGACATTCTACTACCGCTATGACATTATTCATTACCGCTACAGGGGACAAGGACATTCTACTACCGCTATGACATTATTCATTACCGCTACAGGCGACAAGGACATTCTACTACCGCTATGACATTATTCATTACCGCTACAGGGGACAAGGACATTCTACTACCGCTATGACATTATTCATTACCGCTACAGGCGACAAGGACATTCTACTACCGCTAGGACATTATTCATTACCGCTACAGGACATTCTACCACCGCTATGACATTATTCATTACCGCTACAGGCGACAAGGACATTCTACTACCGCTATGACATTATTCATTACCGCTACAGGCGACAAGGACATTCTACTACCGCTATGACATTATTCATTACCGCTACAGGCGACAAGGACATTCTACTACCGCTATGACATTATTCATTACCGCTACAGGCGACAAGGACATTCTACTACCGCTATGACATTATTCATTACCGCTACAGGGGACAAGGACATTCTACTACCGCTATGACATTATTCATTACCGCTACAGGCGACAAGGACATTCTACTACCGCTATGACATTATTCATTACCGCTACAGGCGACAAGGACATTCTACTACCGCTATGACATTATTCATTACCGCTACAGGCGACAAGGACATTCTACTACCGCTAGGACATTATTCATTACCGCTACAGGACATTCTACCACCGCTATGACGTTATTCATTACCGCTACAGGCGACAAGGACATTCTACCACCGCTATGACGTTATTCATTACCGCTACAGGCTACAAGGACATTCTACTACCGCTATGACATTATTCATTACCGCTACAGGCGACAAGGACATTCTACTACCGCTATGACATTATTCATTACCGCTACAGGCGACAAGGACATTCTACTACCGCTATGACGTTATTCATTACCGCTACAGGCGACAAACACATTCTACTACCGCTATGACGTTATTCATTACCGCTACAGGCGACAAGGACATTCTACTACCACTAGGACATTATTCATTACCGCTACAGGCGACAAGGACATTCTACTACCGCTATGACATTATTCATTACCGCTACAGGCGACAAGGACATTCTACTACCGCTATGACATTATTCATTACCGCTACAGGCGACAAGGACATTCTACTACCGCTATGACATCATTCATTACCGCTACAGGCGACAAGGACATTCTACTACCGCTAGGACATTATTCATTACCGCTACAGGGGACAAGGACATTCTACTACCGCTATGACATTATTCATTACCGCTACAGGCGACAAGGACATTCTACTACCGCTATGACATTATTCATTACCGCTACAGGCGACAAGGACATTCTACTACCGCTATGACATTATTCATTACCGCTACAGGCGACAAGGACATTCTACTACCGCTATGACATTATTCATTACCGCTACAGGCGACAAGGACATTCTACTACCGCTATGACATCATTCATTACCGCTACAGGCTACAGTTCTGTTTACATGGGTTACATGTTGTCAATAATGCCTTTATATTTATCCTGTTAATACTGAAACCATTGTAGATTTGAAAATTGTAAATCATTTTCATTCCAGCCCTGATAGAGAGCTATGCTGAGCCTGACGTCTATGAGATAGGGTAAGAGTGAATCTGTAAGGTAAGACTCTTGTGTTGTGTGAATCTGGTAGACTAGAACCATGTTTACAGTTTACTGTTCCAGGTATATAAAGGTTAGGTGCATTCAGAAAGTATTCAAACACCTTGACCTTTTCCACATTTTGTTACATTATGAAAAGTTAAAATAAAATCCTTATCAATCTACACACACCCCATAATGACAAATTGCAAAAACAGGTTTTTATAAATGTTTGCAAATTTATTAAAAAAAAGGACTTGTTTACATAAATATTCAGACCCTTTGCTATGAGACTCGACATTGAGCTCAGGTGGATCCTGTTTCCATTGATCATCCTTGAGATGTTTCTACAACTTCACTGGAGTCCACCTGTAGTAAATTAAATTGATTGGACATGATTTGGAAAAGGCAACACACCTGTCTATATATGGTCTCACAGTTGACAGTACATGTCAGAGCAAAAACCAAGCCATGAGGTCAAAGGAATTGTCCGTAGAGCTCTGAGACAGGATCGAGTCACAGATCTGGGGAAGGGTACCTAAACATTTCTGCAGCATTGAAGGTCTCCAAGGACACAGTGGCCTCCATCATTCTTAAATGGAGGAAGTTTGGAAACACCAAGACTCTTCCTAGAGCTGGCCGCCCGGACAAACTGAGCAATCAGGGGAGAAGGGCCTTGGTCAGGGAGGTGACCAATAACCCGATGGTCACTCTGACAGAGCTCCAGAGTTCCTCTGTGAAGATAGGAGAACCTTCCAGAAGGACAACCATCTCTGCAGCACTCTTTATGGTAGAGTGGCCAGACGGAAGCCACTCCTCAGTAAAAGGCACATGACAGCCCGCTTGGAGATTGCCAAAAGGCACCTAAAGGAGTCAGATCATGAGAAACAAGATTATCTGGTCTGATGAAACCAAGATTGAACTCTTTAGCTTGAATGGCAAGCATCACGTCTGGAGGAAACCTGGCCCCATCCCTATGGTGAAGCATGGTGGTGGCAGCATCATGCTGTTGGGATGTTTCTCAGCAGAAGGGACTGGGAGACTAGTCAGGATTGAGGAAAAGATGAACGGAGCAAAGTACAGAAAGATCCTTGATGAAAACCTGCTACAGAGAACTCAGGACCTCAGACTGGGGTGAAGGTTCACCTTCCAACAGGACAATGACCCTAAGCACACAGCCAAGACAATACAGGAGTGGCTTCAGGACAAGTCTCTGAATGTCCATGACTGGCCCAGCCAGAGCCCGGACTTGAACCCGATCGAACATCTCTGGAGAGACCTGAAAATAGCTGTGCAGCGTCACTCCCCATCCAACCTGACAGAGCCTGAGAGGATCTGCAGAGAAGAATGGGAGAAACTCCTCAAATACATGTGTGCCAAGCTTGTATCATCATACCCAAGAAGACTCCAGGCTGTAATCTCTGCCAAAGGTGCTTCAACAAAGTACTGAGTAACGGGTCTGAATACTTATGTAAATGTGATATTTCAGTTTTTTTTTTTTAACATTTGATAAAAATGTCTAAACCTGTTATTATGTGTAGATTGGGGGAAAAAATATTTAATACATTTTGACGTAACAAAATGTGGAAAAAGTAATGTGGTCTCGATACTTTCAGAATGCACTATATAGGATTATCTCACACCTCTCCCATCTCTCTCTCACACCTACCCCCTCTCTCTCTCACACCTCTCCTCTCTCTCTCACACCTCCCCCCTCTCTCTCTCACACCTCTCCTCTCTCTCTCACACCTCCCCCCTCTCTCTCTCACACCTCTCCTCTCTCTCTCACACCTCCCCCCTCTCTCTCTCACACCTCTCTCTCTCTCTCACACCTCCCCCCTCTCTCTCTCACACCTCCCCCTCTCTCTCTCACACCTCCCCCCTCTCTCTCTCTCACACCTCCCCCCTCTCTCTCTCACACCTCTCCTCTCTCTCTCACACCTCCCCCCTCTCTCTCTCACACCTCTCCTCTCTCTCTCTCACACCTCCCCCTCTCTCTCTCACACCTCCCCCTCTCTCTCTCACACCTCCCCCTCTCTCTCTCTCACACCTACCCCCTCTCTCTCTCACACCTCCCCCTTCTCTCTCTCTCTCACACCTCCCCTCTCTCTCACACCTCTCCTCTCTCTCTCACACCTCCCCCTCTCTCTCTCACACCTCTCCTCTCTCTCACCTCCCCCTCTCTCTCACCTACCCCCTCTCTCTCTCTCTCTCACACCTCCCCTCTCTCTCTCACACCTCCCCCTCTCTCTCTCTCTCTCTCTCACACCTCCCCTCTCTCTCTCTCTCTCTCTCTCTCACCTCCCTCTCTCTCTCACACCTCCCCCTCTCTCTCTCTCTCTCACACCTCCCCCTCTCTCTCTCTCTCTCTCTCTCTCTCTCACACCTCCCCTTCTCTCTCTCTCTCACACCTCCCCCTCTGTCTCTTATACACCTCCCCCTCTCTCTCTCACACCTCCCACTTCTCTCTCTCTCACACCTCCCCTTCTCTCTCTCTCTCACACCTCCCCCTCTCTCTCTCACACCTCCCCCTTCTCTCTCTCTCTCACACCTCCCCCTCTCTCTCACACCTCCCCCTCTCTCTTATACACCTCCCCCTCTCTCTCTCACACCTCCCCCTTCTCTCTCTCTCACACCTCCCCCTTCTCTCTCTCTCTCACCTCCCCCTTCTCTCTCTCTCTCACACCTCCCACTTCTCTCTCTCTCACACCGCCCCCTTCTCTCTCTCTCTCTCTCACACCTCCCCCCTCTCTCTCACACCTCCCCTCTCTCTCTTATACACCTCCCCTCTCTCTCTCACACCTCCCCTTCTCTCTCTCTCACACCTCCCCTTCTCTCTCTCTCTCACACCTCCCCCTTCTCTCTCTCTCTCACACCTCCCCTTCTCTCTCTCTCTCACACCTCCCCCTCTCTCTCTTATACACCTCCCCCTCTCTCTCTCACACCTCCCACTTCTCTCTCTCTCACACCTCCCCCTTCTCTCTCTCTCTCTCACACCTCCCCCTCTCTCTCTCACACCTCCCCTTCTCTCTCTCACACCTTCCCCTTCTCTCTCTCTCTCTCTCTCACCTCCCCTCTCTCTCACACCTCCCCTCTCTCTCACACCTCCCCCTCTCTCTCTCACACCTCCCCTTCTCTCTCTCTCTCACACCTCCCCCTTCTCTCTCTCTCTCACACCTCCCCCTTCTCTCTCTCTCACACCTCCCCCTTCTCTCTCTCTCACACACCTCCCCTTCTCTCTCTCTCTCTCTCTCTCACCTCCCCTCTCTCTCTCACACCTCCCCCTCTCTCTCTCACACCTCCCCCTCTCTCTCACACCTCCCCATCTCTCTCTCTCACACCTCCCCTCTCTCTCTCTCACACCTCCCCTCTCTCTCTCACACCTCCCCCTCTCTCTCTCACACCTCCCCTCTCTTTCTCACACCTCCCCATCTCTCTCTCTCACACCTCCCCCATCTCTCTCTCTCACACCTCCCCCTCTTTCTCTCACACCTCCCCCCTCTCTCTCTCACACCTCCCCCATCTCTCTCTCTCACACCTCCCCCCTCTCTCTCTCACACCTCCCCCCTCTCTCTCTCTCTCTCTTTACATTCTCACTTCTCCCTGTAGTATTGAGGTGTCAGACCCGGGGGAGGAGTATGTGATGTCATACAGCCTAAGAGGGCTGGCCCTCATCTTCAACCAGGAATACTTCTCGCCAGAGCTCCGCCTCCCTCATCGCCATGGTACCAAAGCTGACAAGAACAACCTCTTGCGACGGTACACACACAGAGTCACACACACAGAGTCACACACACACACAGAGTCACACACACAGAGTCACACACACAGAGTCACACAAAAGGACGAACAGACAGACAGATTCACACAGACAGATGGACAGACGCACTCACACACACATTTGTCTGTTGTGTTTCTGTCTTTAACGTACGTGTGTGTGTGTGTGTGTGTGTGTGTGTGTGTGTGTGTGTGTGTGTGTGTGTGTGTGTGTGTGTGTGTGTGTGTGTGTGTGTGTGTGTGTGTGTGTGTGTGTGTGTGTGTGTGTGTGTGTTTTTCCAGACTAGAGGAGCTAAGTTTTGCTGTGAGGCCATATGACAACCTGACCAGACAGGAGGTCCTGGCTGTCATAAACGATGGTAAACCACAACAAAAAACATTTTCATCTGGATTTAATGATGTGAAAGTACTGTCCCGAGAGGACAGAGGACAGGGGTAATGAAAGTACTGTCCCCAGAGGACAGAGGACAGGGGTAATGAAAGTACTGTCCCCAGAGGACAGAGGACAGGGGTAATGAAAGTACTGTCCCCAGAGGACAGAGGACAGGGGTAATGAAAGTACTGTCCCGAGAGGACAGAGGACAGGGGTAATGAAAGTACTGTCCCCAGAGGACAGAGGTAATGAAAGTACTGTCCCCAGAGGACAGAGGACAGAGGTAATGAAAGTACTGTCCCCAGAGGACAGAGTAATGAAAGTACTGTCCCCAGAGGACAGAGGACAGAGGTAATGAAAGTACTGTCCCCAGAGGACAGAGGTAATGAAAGTACTGTCCCCAGAGGACAGAGTAATGAAAGTACTGTCCCCAGAGGACAGAGGTAATGAAAGTACTGTCCCCAGAGGACAGAGGACAGGGCAGGGGTAATGAAAGTACTGTCCCCAGAGGACAGAGGACAGGGCAGAGGTAATGAAATTACTGTCCCCAGAGGACAGGGGTAATGAAAGTACTGTCCCCAGAGGACAGAGGACAGAGGTAATGAAAGTACTGTCCCCAGAGGACAGAGTAATGAAAGTACTGTCCCCAGAGGACAGAGGACAGAGGTAATGAAAGTACTGTCCCCAGAGGACAGAGGACAGAGGTAATGAAAGTACTGTCCCCAGAGGACAGAGTAATGAAAGTACTGTCCCCAGAGGACAGAGGTAATGAAAGTACTGTCCCCAGAGGACAGAGGACAGGGCAGGGGTAATGAAAGTACTGTCCCCAGAGGACAGAGGACAGGGCAGAGGTAATGAAAGTACTGTCCCCAGAGGACAGGGGTAATGAAAGTACTGTCCCCAGAGGACAGAGGTAATGAAAGTACTGTTCACAGAGGACAGAGTAATGAAAGTACTGTCCCCAGAGGACAGAGGACAGGGGTAATGAAAGTACTGTCCCCAGGGGACAGGGGTAATGAAAGTACTGTCCCCAGAGGACAGAGGTAATGAAAGTACTGTTCCCAGAGGACAGAGTAATGAAAGTACTGTCCCCAGAGGACAGAGGTAATGAAAGTACTGTCCCCAGAGGACAGGGCAGGGGTAATGAAAGTACTGTCCCCAGAGGACAGAGGTAATGAAAGTACTGTCCCCAGAGGACAGGGGTAATGAAAGTACTGTCCCCAGAGGACAGAGGTAATGAAAGTACTGTCCCCAGAGGACAGAGGACAGGGGTAATGAAAGTACTGTTCCCAGAGGACAGGGGTAATGAAAGTACTGTCCCCAGAGGACAGAGGACAGAGGACAGAGGTAATGAAAGTACTGTCCCCAGAGGACAGAGGACAGAGGTAATGAAAGTACTGTCCCCAGAGGACAGAGGACAGAGGTAATGAAAGTACTGTCCCCAGAGGACAGAGGACAGAGGTAATGAAAGTACTGTTCCCAGAGGACAGGGGTAATGAAAGTACTGTCCCCAGAGGACAGGACAGAGGTAATGAAAGTACTGTCCCCAGAGGACAGAGGACAGGGGTAATGAAAGTACTGTCCCCAGAGGACAGAGGACAGGGGTAATGAAAGTACTGTCCCCAGAGGACAGAGGACAGGGGTAATGAAAGTACTGTCCCGAGAGGACAGAGGACAGGGGTAATGAAAGTACTGTCCCCAGAGGACAGAGGTAATGAAAGTACTGTCCCCAGAGGACAGAGGTAATGAAAGTACTGTCCCCAGAGGACAGAGTAATGAAAGTACTGTCCCCAGAGGACAGAGGACAGAGGTAATGAAAGTACTGTCCCCAGAGGACAGAGGACAGAGGTAATGAAAGTACTGTCCCCAGAGGACAGAGTAATGAAAGTACTGTCCCCAGAGGACAGAGGTAATGAAAGTACTGTCCCCAGAGGACAGAGGACAGGGCAGGGGTAATGAAAGTACTGTCCCCAGAGGACAGAGGACAGGGCAGAGGTAATGAAAGTACTGTCCCCAGAGGACAGGGGTAATGAAAGTACTGTCCCCAGAGGACAGAGGACAGAGGTAATGAAAGTACTGTCCCCAGAGGACAGAGTAATGAAAGTACTGTCCCCAGAGGACAGAGGACAGAGGTAATGAAAGTACTGTCCCCAGAGGACAGAGGACAGAGGTAATGAAAGTACTGTCCCCAGAGGACAGAGTAATGAAAGTACTGTCCCCAGAGGACAGAGGTAATGAAAGTACTGTCCCCAGAGGACAGAGGACAGGGCAGGGGTAATGAAAGTACTGTCCCCAGAGGACAGAGGACAGGGCAGAGGTAATGAAAGTACTGTCCCCAGAGGACAGGGGTAATGAAAGTACTGTCCCCAGAGGACAGAGGTAATGAAAGTACTGTTCCCAGAGGACAGAGTAATGAAAGTACTGTCCCCAGAGGACAGAGGACAGGGTAATGAAAGTACTGTCCCCAGGGGACAGGGGTAATGAAAGTACTGTCCCCAGAGGACAGAGGTAATGAAAGTACTGTTCCCAGAGGACAGAGTAATGAAAGTACTGTCCCCAGAGGACAGAGGTAATGAAAGTACTGTCCCCAGAGGACAGGGCAGGGGTAATGAAAGTACTGTCCCCAGAGGACAGAGGACAGAGGTAATGAAAGTACTGTCCCCAGAGGACAGGGGTAATGAAAGTACTGTCCCCAGAGGACAGAGGTAATGAAAGTACTGTCCCCAGAGGACAGAGGACAGGGGTAATGAAAGTACTGTTCCCAGAGGACAGGGGTAATGAAAGTACTGTCCCCAGAGGACAGAGGACAGAGGTAATGAAAGTACTGTCCCCAGAGGACAGAGGTAATGAAAGTACTGTCCCCGGAGGACAGAGGACAGAGGTAATGAAAGTACTGTCCCCAGAGGACAGAGGACAGAGGTAATGAAAGTACTGTCCCCAGAGGACAGAGGTAATGAAAGTACTGTTCCCAGAGGACAGGGGTAATGAAAGTACTGTCCCCAGAGGACAGGACAGAGGTAATGAAAGTACTGTCCCCAGAGGACAGAGGACAGGGTAATGAAAGTACTGTCCCCAGAGGACAGAGGACAGGGGTAATGAAAGTACTGTCCCCAGAGGACAGAGGTAATGAAAGTACTGTCCCCAGAGGACAGAGGACACGGGTAATGAAAGTACTGTCCCCAGAGGACAGGGGTAATGAAAGTACTGTCCCCAGAGGACAGAGGTAATGAAAGTACTGTCCCCAGAGGACAGGGGTAATGAAAGTACTGTCCCCAGAGGACAGAGGTAATGAAAGTACTGTCCCCAGAGGACAGAGGACAGGGGTAATGAAAGTACTGTTCCCAGAGGACAGAGTAATGAAAGTACTGTCCCCAGAGGACAGAGGACAGGGTAATGAAAGTACTGTCCCGAGAGGACAGAGGACAGGGGTAATGAAAGTACTGTTCCCAGAGGACAGAGGTAATGAAAGTACTGTCCCCAGAGGACAGAGTAATGAAAGTACTGTCCCCAGAGGACAGGACAGGGGTAATGAAAGTACTGTCCCCAGAGGACAGAGGACAGGGCAGGGGTAATGAAAGTACTGTCCCCAGAGGACAGAGGACAGGGCAGAGGTAATGAAAGTACTGTCCCCAGAGGACAGGGGTAATGAAAGTACTGTCCCCAGAGGACAGAGGACAGAGGTAATGAAAGTACTGTCCCCAGAGGACAGAGTAATGAAAGTACTGTCCCCAGAGGACAGAGGACAGAGGTAATGAAAGTACTGTCCCCAGAGGACAGAGGACAGAGGTAATGAAAGTACTGTCCCCAGAGGACAGAGTAATGAAAGTACTGTTCCCAGAGGACAGAGTAATGAAAGTACTGTCCCCAGAGGACAGAGGACAGGGGTAATGAAAGTACTGTCCCCAGGGGACAGGGGTAATGAAAGTACTGTCCCCAGAGGACAGAGGTAATGAAAGTACTGTTCCCAGAGGACAGAGTAATGAAAGTACTGTCCCCAGAGGACAGAGGTAATGAAAGTACTGTCCCCAGAGGACAGGGCAGGGGTAATGAAAGTACTGTCCCCAGAGGACAGAGGACAGAGGTAATGAAAGTACTGTCCCCAGAGGACAGGGGTAATGAAAGTACTGTCCCCAGAGGACAGAGGTAATGAAAGTACTGTCCCCAGAGGACAGGGGTAATGAAAGTACTGTTCCCAGAGGACAGGGGTAATGAAAGTACTGTCCCCAGAGGACAGAGGACAGAGGTAATGAAAGTACTGTCCCCAGAGGACAGAGGACAGAGGTAATGAAAGTACTGTCCCCAGAGGACAGAGGACAGAGGTAATGAAAGTACTGTCCCCAGAGGACAGAGGACAGAGGTAATGAAAGTACTGTCCCCAGAGGACAGATGACAGAGGTAATGAAAGTACTGTTCCCAGAGGACAGGGGTAATGAAAGTACTGTCCCCAGAGGACAGGACAGAGTAATGAAAGTACTGTCCCCAGAGGACAGAGGTAATGAAAGTACTGTCCCCAGAGGACAGAGGACAGGGCAGGGGTAATGAAAGTACTGTCCCCAGAGGACAGAGGACAGGGCAGAGGTAATGAAAGTACTGTCCCCAGAGGACAGGGGTAATGAAAGTACTGTCCCCAGAGGACAGAGGTAATGAAAGTACTGTTCCCAGAGGACAGAGTAATGAAAGTACTGTCCCCAGAGGACAGAGGACAGGGGTAATGAAAGTACTGTCCCCAGGGGACAGGGGTAATGAAAGTACTGTCCCCAGAGGACAGAGGTAATGAAAGTACTGTTCCCAGAGGACAGAGTAATGAAAGTACTGTCCCCAGAGGACAGAGGTAATGAAAGTACTGTCCCCAGAGGACAGGGCAGGGGTAATGAAAGTACTGTCCCCAGAGGACAGAGGACAGAGGTAATGAAAGTACTGTCCCCAGAGGACAGGGGTAATGAAAGTACTGTCCCCAGAGGACAGAGGTAATGAAAGTACTGTCCCCAGAGGACAGAGGACAGGGGTAATGAAAGTACTGTTCCCAGAGGACAGGGGTAATGAAAGTACTGTCCCCAGAGGACAGAGGTAATGAAAGTACTGTCCCCAGAGGACAGAGGACAGAGGTAATGAAAGTACTGTCCCCGGAGGACAGAGGACAGAGGTAATGAAAGTACTGTCCCCAGAGGACAGAGGACAGAGGTAATGAAAGTACTGTCCCCAGAGGACAGAGGTAATGAAAGTACTGTTCCCAGAGGACAGGGGTAATGAAAGTACTGTCCCCAGAGGACAGGACAGAGGTAATGAAAGTACTGTCCCCAGAGGACAGAGGACAGGGGTAATGAAAGTACTGTCCCCAGAGGACAGAGGACAGGGGTAATGAAAGTACTGTCCCCAGAGGACAGAGGTAATGAAAGTACTGTCCCCAGAGGACAGAGGACACGGGTAATGAAAGTACTGTCCCCAGAGGACAGGGGTAATGAAAGTACTGTCCCCAGAGGACAGAGGTAATGAAAGTACTGTCCCCAGAGGACAGGGGTAATGAAAGTACTGTCCCCAGAGGACAGAGGTAATGAAAGTACTGTCCCCAGAGGACAGAGGACAGGGGTAATGAAAGTACTGTTCCCAGAGGACAGAGTAATGAAAGTACTGTCCCCAGAGGACAGAGGACAGGGGTAATGAAAGTACTGTCCCGAGAGGACAGAGGACAGGGGTAATGAAAGTACTGTTCCCAGAGGACAGAGGTAATGAAAGTACTGTCCCCAGAGGACAGAGTAATGAAAGTACTGTCCCCAGAGGACAGGACAGGGGTAATGAAAGTACTGTCCCCAGAGGACAGAGGACAGGGCAGGGGTAATGAAAGTACTGTCCCCAGAGGACAGAGGACAGGGCAGAGGTAATGAAAGTACTGTCCCCAGAGGACAGGGGTAATGAAAGTACTGTCCCCAGAGGACAGAGGACAGAGGTAATGAAAGTACTGTCCCCAGAGGACAGAGTAATGAAAGTACTGTCCCCAGAGGACAGAGGACAGAGGTAATGAAAGTACTGTCCCCAGAGGACAGAGGACAGAGGTAATGAAAGTACTGTCCCCAGAGGACAGAGTAATGAAAGTACTGTTCCCAGAGGACAGAGTAATGAAAGTACTGTCCCCAGAGGACAGAGGACAGGGGTAATGAAAGTACTGTCCCCAGGGGACAGGGGTAATGAAAGTACTGTCCCCAGAGGACAGAGGTAATGAAAGTACTGTTCCCAGAGGACAGAGTAATGAAAGTACTGTCCCCAGAGGACAGAGGTAATGAAAGTACTGTCCCCAGAGGACAGGGCAGGGGTAATGAAAGTACTGTCCCCAGAGGACAGAGGACAGAGGTAATGAAAGTACTGTCCCCAGAGGACAGGGGTAATGAAAGTACTGTCCCCAGAGGACAGAGGTAATGAAAGTACTGTCCCCAGAGGACAGGGGTAATGAAAGTACTGTTCCCAGAGGACAGGGGTAATGAAAGTACTGTCCCCAGAGGACAGAGGACAGAGGTAATGAAAGTACTGTCCCCAGAGGACAGAGGACAGAGGTAATGAAAGTACTGTCCCCAGAGGACAGAGGACAGAGGTAATGAAAGTACTGTCCCCAGAGGACAGAGGACAGAGGTAATGAAAGTACTGTCCCCAGAGGACAGATGACAGAGGTAATGAAAGTACTGTTCCCAGAGGACAGGGGTAATGAAAGTACTGTCCCCAGAGGACAGGACAGGTAATGAAAGTACTGTCCCCAGAGGACAGAGGACAGGGGTAATGAAAGTACTGTCCCCAGAGGACAGAGGACAGGGGTAATGAAAGTACTGTCCCCAGAGGACAGAGGTAATGAAAGTACTGTCCCCAGAGGACAGAGGACAGGGGTAATGAAAGTACTGTCCCCAGAGGACAGGGGTAATGAAAGTACTGTCCCCAGAGGACAGAGGTAATGAAAGTACTGTCCCCAGAGGACAGAGGTAATGAAAGTACTGTCCCCAGAGGACAGGGGTAATGAAAGTACTGTCCCCAGAGGACAGAGGTAATGAAAGCTCTCTCTCTCTCTGTCTCTCTGTCTCTCTCTCTGTCTCTCTGTCTCTCTCTCTCTCTCTCTGTCTCTCTCTCTGTCTCTCTGTCTCTCTGTCTCTCTCTCTGTCTCTCTGTCTCTCTGTCTCTCTCTCTCTCTCTCTGTCTCTCTCTCTCTCTCTCTGTCTCTCTCTCTAGCTGTGAACTGGAGCCATACGGAGGCAGATTGTTTCCTGTGTGTGTTTCAGCAGCTACTCTTCCTGGGGTCCATTAACATGTAGCAGCTACTCTACCTGGGGTCCATTAACTACTGAACATGTAGCAGCTACTCTAGCTGGGGTCCATTAACATGTAGCAGCTACTCTACCTGGGGTCCATTAACTACTGAACATGTAGCAGCTACTCTACCTGGGGTCCATTAACATGTAGCAGCTACTCTACCTGGGGTCCATTAACATGTATCAGCTACTCTACCTGGGGTCCATTAACTACTGAACATGTAGCAGCTACTCTACCTGGGGTCCATTAACATGTAGCAGCTACTCTACCTGGGGTCCATTAACATGTAGCAGCTACTCTACCTGGGGTCCATTAACATGTAGCAGCTCTTCTACCTGGGGTCCATTAACTACTGAACATGTAGCAGCTACTCTAGCTGGGGTCCATTAACATGTAGCAGCTACTCTACCTGGGGTCCATTAACTACTGAACATGTAGCAGCTACTCTACCTGGGGTCCATTAACATGTAGCAGCTACTCTACCTGGGGTCCATTAACATGTATCAGCTACTCTACCTGGGGTCCATTAACTACTGAACATGTAGCAGCTACTCTACCTGGGGTTCATTAACTACTGAACATGTAGCAGCTACTCTACCTGGGGTCCATTAACATGTAGCAGCTACTCTACCTGGGGGTTCATTAACTACTGAACATGTAGCAGCTACTCTACCTGGGGTTCATTAACTACTGAACATGTAGCAGCTACTCTACCTGGGGTTCATTAACTACTGAACATGTAGCAGCTACTCTACCTGGGGTCCATTAACATGTAGCAGCTACTCTACCTGGGGTCCATTAACATGTAGCAGCTACTCTACCTGGGGTCCATTAACTACTGAACATGTAGCAGCTACTCTACCTGGGGTCCATTAACTACTGAACATGTAGCAGCTACTCTACCTGGGGTCCATTAACATGTAGCAGCTACTCTACCTGGGGTCCATTAACTACTGAACATGTAGCAGCTACTCTACCTGGGGTCCATTAACTACTGAACATGTAGCAGCTACTCTACCTGGGGTCCATTAACATGTAGCAGCTACTCTACCTGGGGTCCATTAACATGTAGCAGCTACTCTACCTGGGGTCCATTAACATGTAGCAGCTACTCTACCTGGGGTCAATTAACTACTGAACATGTAGCAGCTACTCTACCTGGGGTCCATTAACATGTAGCAGCTACTCTACCTGGGGTCCATTAACATGTAGCAGCTACTCTTCCTGGGGTCCATTAACATGTAGCAGCTACTCTACCTGGGGTCCATTAACATGTAGCAGCTACTCTACCTGGGGTCCATTAACTACTGAACATGTAGCAGCTACTCTACCTGGGGTCCATTAACATGTAGCAGCTACTCTACCTGGGGTCCATTAACTACTGAACATGTAGCAGCTACTCTACCTGGGGTCCATTAACATGTAGCAGCTACTCTACCTGGGGTCCATTAACTACTGAACATGTAGCAGCTACTCTACCTGGGGTCCATTAACATGTAGCAGCTACTCTACCTGGGGTTCATTAACTACTGAACATGTAGCAGCTACTCTACCTGGGGTCCATTAACATGTAGCAGCTACTCTACCTGGGGTCCATTAACATGTAGCAGCTACTCTACCTGGGGTCCATTAACTACTGAACATGTAGCAGCTACTCTACCTGGGGTCCATTAACTACTGAACATGTAGCAGCTACTCTACCTGGGGTCCATTAACATGTAGCAGCTACTCTACCTGGGGTCCATTAACTACTGAACATGTAGCAGCTACTCTACCTGGGGTCCATTAACTACTGAACATGTAGCAGCTACTCTACCTGGGGTCCATTAACATGTAGCAGCTACTCTACCTGGGGTCCATTAACATGTAGCAGCTACTCTACCTGGGGTCCATTAACATGTAGCAGCTACTCTACCTGGGGTCCATTAACTACTGAACATGTAGCAGCTACTCTACCTGGGGTCCATTAACATGTAGCAGCTACTCTACCTGGGGTCCATTAACTACTGAACATGTAGCAGCTACTCTACCTGGGGTCCATTAACATGTAGCAGCTACTCTACCTGGGGTCCATTAACTACTGAACATGTAGCAGCTACTCTACCTGGGGTCCATTAACATGTAGCAGCTACTCTACCTGGGGTTCATTAACTACTGAACATGTAGCAGCTACTCTACCTGGGGTTCATTAACTACTGAACATGTAGCAGCTACTCTACCTGGGGTCCATTAACATGTAGCAGCTACTCTACCTGGGGTCCATTAACATGTAGCAGCTACTCTACCTGGGGTCCATTAACTACTGAACATGTAGCAGCTACTCTACCTGGGGTCCATTAACATGTAGCAGCTACTCTACCTGGGGTCCATTAACTACTGAACATGTAGCAGCTACTCTACCTGGGGTCCATTAACATGTAGCAGCTACTCTACCTGGGGTCCATTAAGTACTGAACATGTAGCAGCTACTCTACCTGGGGTCCATTAACATGTAGCAGCTACTCTACCTGGGGTCCATTAACATGTAGCAGCTACTCTACCTGGGGTCCATTAACTACTGAACATGTAGCAGCTACTCTACCTGGGGTCCATTAACATGTAGCAGCTACTCTACCTGGGGTCCATTAACTACTGAACATGTAGCAGCTACTCTACCTGGGGTCCATTAACATGTAGCAGCTACTCTACCTGGGGTCCATTAACATGTAGCAGCTACTCTACCTGGGGTCCATTAACATGTAGCAGCTACTCTACCTGGGGTCCATTAACTACTGAACATGTAGCAGCTACTCTACCTGGGGTCCATTAACTACTGAACATGTAGCAGCTACTCTACCTGGGGTCCATTAACTACTGAACATGTAGCAGCTACTCTACCTGGGGTCCATTAACTACTGAACATGTAGCAGCTACTCTACCTGGGGTCCATTAACATGTAGCAGCTACTCTACCTGGGGTCCATTAACATGTAGCAGCTACTCTACCTGGGGTCCATTAACTACTGAACATGTAGCAGCTACTCTACCTGGGGTCCATTAACATGTAGCAGCTACTCTACCTGGGGTCCATTAACTACTGAACATGTAGCAGCTACTCTACCTGGGGTCCATTAACATGTAGCAGCTACTCTACCTGGGGTCCATTAACATGTAGCAGCTACTCTACCTGGGGTCCATTAACATGTAGCAGCTACTCTACCTGGGGTCCATTAACTACTGAACATGTAGCAGCTACTCTACCTGGGGTCCATTAACTACTGAACATGTAGCAGCTACTCTACCTGGGGTCCATTAACTACTGAACATGTAGCAGCTACTCTACCTGGGGTCCATTAACTACTGAACATGTAGCAGCTACTCTACCTGGGGTCCATTAACATGTAGCAGCTACTCTACCTGGGGTCCATTAACATGTAGCAGCTACTCTACCTGGGGTCCATTAACTACTGAACATGTAGCAGCTACTCTACCTGGGGTCCATTAACATGTAGCAGCTATTCTACCTGGGGTCCATTAACTACTGAACATGTAGCAGCTACTCTTCCTGGGGTCCATTAACATGTAGCAGCTACTCTACCTGGGGTCCATTAACATGTAGCAGCTACTCTACCTGGGGTCCATTAACTACTGAACATGTAGCAGCTACTCTACCTGGGGTTCATTAACTACTGAACATGTAGCAGCTACTCTACCTGGGGTCCATTAACATGTAGCAGCTACTCTACCTGGGGTTCATTAACTACTGAACATGTAACAGCTACTCTACCTGGGGTCCATTAACATGTAGCAGCTACTCTACCTGGGGTCCATTAACTACTGAACATGTAGCAGCTACTCTACCTGGGGTCCATTAACTACTGAACATGTAGCAGCTACTCTACCTGGGGTCCATTAACATGTAGCAGCTACTCTACCTGGGGTCCATTAACATGTAGCAGCTACTCTACCTGGGGTCCATTAACTACTGAACATGTAGCAGCTACTCTACCTGGGGTCCATTAACATGTAGCAGCTACTCTACCTGGGGTCCATTAACTACTGAACATGTAGCAGCTACTCTACCTGGGGTCCATTAACATGTAGCAGCTACTCTACCTGGGGTCCATTAACATGTAGCAGCTACTCTACCTGGGGTCCATTAACATGTAGCAGCTACTCTACCTGGGGTCCATTAACTACTGAACATGTAGCAGCTACTCTACCTGGGGTCCATTAACTACTGAACATGTAGCAGCTACTCTACCTGGGGTCCATTAACTACTGAACATGTAGCAGCTACTCTACCTGGGGTCCATTAACTACTGAACATGTAGCAGCTACTCTACCTGGGGTCCATTAACATGTAGCAGCTACTCTACCTGGGGTCCATTAACATGTAGCAGCTACTCTACCTGGGGTCCATTAACTACTGAACATGTAGCAGCTACTCTACCTGGGGTCCATTAACATGTAGCAGCTATTCTACCTGGGGTCCATTAACTACTGAACATGTAGCAGCTACTCTTCCTGGGGTCCATTAACATGTAGCAGCTACTCTACCTGGGGTCCATTAACATGTAGCAGCTACTCTACCTGGGGTCCATTAACTACTGAACATGTAGCAGCTACTCTACCTGGGGTTCATTAACTACTGAACATGTAGCAGCTACTCTACCTGGGGTCCATTAACATGTAGCAGCTACTCTACCTGGGGGTTCATTAACTACTGAACATGTAGCAGCTACTCTACCTGGGGTCCATTAACATGTAGCAGCTACTCTACCTGGGGTTCATTAACTACTGAACATGTAGCAGCTACTCTACCTGGGGTCCATTAACATGTAGCAGCTACTCTACCTGGGGTCCATTAACATGTAGCAGCTACTCTACCTGGGGTTCATTAACTACTGAACATGTAGCAGCTACTCTACCTGGGGTCCATTAACTACTGAACATGTAGCAGCTACTCTACCTGGGGTCCATTAACATGTAGCAGCTACTCTACCTGGGGTCCATTAACATGTAGCAGCTACTCTACCTGGGGTCCATTAACTACTGAACATGTAGCAGCTACTCTACCTGGGGTCCATTAACATGTAGCAGCTACTCTACCTGGGGTCCATTAACTACTGAACATGTAGCAGCTACTCTACCTGGGGTCCATTAACATGTAGCAGCTACTCTACCTGGGGTCCATTAAGTACTGAACATGTAGCAGCTACTCTACCTGGGGTCCATTAACATGTAGCAGCTACTCTACCTGGGGTCCATTAACATGTAGCAGCTACTCTACCTGGGGTCCATTAACTACTGAACATGTAGCAGCTACTCTACCTGGGGTCCATTAACATGTAGCAGCTACTCTACCTGGGGTCCATTAACTACTGAACATGTAGCAGCTACTCTACCTGGGGTCCATTAACATGTAGCAGCTACTCTACCTGGGGTCCATTAACATGTAGCAGCTACTCTACCTGGGGTCCATTAACATGTAGCAGCTACTCTACCTGGGGTCCATTAACATGTAGCAGCTACTCTACCTGGGGTCCATTAACATGTAGCAGCTACTCTACCTGGGGTCCATTAACTACTGAACATGTAGCAGCTACTCTACCTGGGGTCCATTAACTACTGAACATGTAGCAGCTACTCTACCTGGGGTCCATTAACTACTGAACATGTAGCAGCTACTCTACCTGGGGTCCATTAACTACTGAACATGTAGCAGCTACTCTACCTGGGGTCCATTAACATGTAGCAGCTACTCTACCTGGGGTCCATTAACATGTAGCAGCTATTCTACCTGGGGTCCATTAACTACTGAACATGTAGCAGCTACTCTTCCTGGGGTCCATTAACATGTAGCAGCTACTCTACCTGGGGTCCATTAACATGTAGCAGCTACTCTACCTGGGGTCCATTAACTACTGAACATGTAGCAGCTACTCTACCTGGGGTCCATTAACATGTAGCAGCTATTCTACCTGGGGTCCATTAACTACTGAACATGTAGCAGCTACTCTTCCTGGGGTCCATTAACATGTAGCAGCTACTCTACCTGGGGTCCATTAACATGTAGCAGCTACTCTACCTGGGGTCCATTAACTACTGAACATGTAGCAGCTACTCTACCTGGGGTTCATTAACTACTGAACATGTAGCAGCTACTCTACCTGGGGTCCATTAACATGTAGCAGCTACTCTACCTGGGGGTTCATTAACTACTGAACATGTAGCAGCTACTCTACCTGGGGTCCATTAACATGTAGCAGCTACTCTACCTGGGGTTCATTAACTACTGAACATGTAGCAGCTACTCTACCTGGGGTCCATTAACATGTAGCAGCTACTCTACCTGGGGTCCATTAACATGTAGCAGCTACTCTACCTGGGGTTCATTAACTACTGAACATGTAGCAGCTACTCTACCTGGGGTCCATTAACATGTAGCAGCTACTCTACCTGGGGTCCATTAACATGTAGCAGCTACTCTAACTGGGGTCCATTAACATGTAGCAGCTACTCTTCCTGGGGTCCATTAACTACTGAACATGTAGCAGCTACTCTACCTGGGGTCCATTAACATGTAGTAGCTACTCTACCTGGGGTCCATTAACATGTAGCAGCTACTCTACCTGGGGTCCATTAACATGTAGCAGCTACTGTACCTGGGGTCCATTAACATGTAGCAGCTACTCTACCTGGGGTCCATTAACTACTGAACATGTAGCAGCTACTCTACCTGGGGTCCATTAACATGTAGCAGCTACTCTACCTGGGGTCCATTAACTACTGAACATGTAGCAGCTACTCTACCTGGGGTCCATTAACATGTAGCAGCTACTCTACCTGGGGTCCATTAACATGTAGTAGCTACTCTACCTGGGGTCCATTAACATGTAGCAGCTACTCTACCTGGGGTCCATTAACATGTAGCAGCTACTGTACCTGGGGTCCATTAACATGTAGCAGCTACTCTACCTGGGGTCCATTAACTACTGAACATGTAGCAGCTACTGTACCTGGGGTCCATTAACATGTAGCAGCTACTCTACCTGGGGTCCATTAACATGTAGCAGCTACTCTTCCTGGGGTCCATTAACATGTAGCAGCTACTCTACCTGGGGTCCATTAACTACTGGGGTCCATTAACATGTAGCAGCTACTCTACCTGGGGTCCATTAACTACTGAACATGTAGCAGCTACTCTACCTGGGGTCCATTAACATGTAGTAGCTACTCTACCTGGGGTCCATTAACATGTAGCAGCTACTCTACCTGGGGTCCATTAACTACTGAACATGTAGCAGCTACTCTACCTGGGGTCCATTAACTACTGAACATGTAGCAGCTACTCTACCTGGGGTCCATTAACATGTAGCAGCTACTCTACCTGGGGTCCATTAACATGTAGCAGCTACTCTACCTGGGGTCCATTAACATGTAGCAGCTACTCTACCTGGGGTCCATTAACATGTAGCAGCTACTCTACCTGGGGTCCATTAACATGTAGTAGCTACTCTACCTGGGGTCCATTAACATGTAGCAGCTACTCTACCTGGGGTCCATTAACATGTAACTACTCTACCTGGGGTCCATTAACATGTAGCAGCTACTCTACCTGGGGTCCATTAACATGTAGCAGCTACTCTACCTGGGGTCCATTAACATGTAGCAGCTACTCTACCTGGGGTTCATTAACTACTGAACATGTAGCAGCTACTCTACCTGGGGTCCATTAACTACTGAACATTTAGCAGCTACTCTACCTGGGGTCCATTAACATGTAGCAGCTACTCTACCTGGGGTCCATTAACATGTAGCAGCTACTCTACCTGGGGTTCATTAACTACTGAACATGTAGCAGCTACTCTACCTGGGGTTCATTAACTACTGAACATGTAGCAGCTACTCTACCTGGGGTCCATTAACATGTAGCAGCTACTCTACCTGGGGTCCATTAACATGTAGCAGCTACTCTACCTGGGGTCCATTAACTACTGAACATGTAGCAGCTACTCTACCTGGGGTCCATTAACTACTGAACATGTAGCAGCTACTCTACCTGGGGTCCATTAACATGTAGCAGCTACTCTACCTGGGGTCCATTAACATGTAGCAGCTACTCTACCTGGGGTCCATTAACATGTAGCAGCTACTCTACCTGGGGTCCATTAACATGTAGCAGCTACTCTACCTGGGGTTCATTAACTACTGAACATGTAGCAGCTACTCTACCTGGGGTTCATTAACTACTGAACATGTAGCAGCTACTCTACCTGGGGTTCATTAACTACTGAACATGTAGCAGCTAGCTACCTGGGGTCCATTAACATGTAGCAGCTACTCTACCTGGGGTCCATTAACATGTAGCAGCTACTCTACCTGGGGTCCATTAACACTGAACATGTAGCAGCTACTCTACCTGGGGTCCATTAACTACTGAACATGTAGCAGCTACTCTACCTGGGGTCCATTAACTACTGAACATGTAGCAGCTACTCTACCTGGGGTCCATTAACATGTAGCAGCTACTCTACCTGGGGTCCATTAACATGTAGCAGCTACTCTTCCTGGGGTCCATTAACATGTAGCAGCTAACTACCTGGGGTCCATTAACATGTAGCAGCTACTCTACCTGGGGTCCATTAACATGTAGCAGCTACTCTACCTGGGGTCCATTAACTTAACATGTAGCAGCTACTCTACCTGGGGTCCATTAACATGTAGCAGCTACTCTACCTGGGGTCCATTAACATGTAGCAGCTACTCTACCTGGGGTCCATTAACATGAACATGTAGCAGCTACTCTACCTGGGGTCCATTAACTACTGAACATGTAGCAGCTACTCTACCTGGGGTCCATTAACATGTAGCAGCTACTCTACCTGGGGTCCATTAACATGTAGCAGCTACTCTACCTGATTAACATGTAGCAGCTACTCTACCTGGGGTCCATTAACATGTAGCAGCTACTCTACCTGGGGTCCATTAACATGTAGTAGCTACTCTACCTGGGGTCCATTAACATGTAGCAGCTACTCTACCTGGGGTCCATTAACATGTAGCAGCTACTCTACCTGGGGTCCATTAACATGTAGCAGCTACTCTACCTGGGGTCCATTAACATGTAGCAGCTACTCTACCTGGGGTCCATTAACATGTAGCAGCTACTCTACCTGGGGTTCATTAACTACTGAACATGTAGCAGCTACTCTACCTGGGGTCCATTAACTACTGAACATTTAGCAGCTACTCTACCTGGGGTCCATTAACATGTAGCAGCTACTCTACCTGGGGTCCATTAACATGTAGCAGCTACTCTACCTGGGGTTCATTAACTACTGAACATGTAGCAGCTACTCTACCTGGGGTTCATTAACTACTGAACATGTAGCAGCTACTCTACCTGGGGTCCATTAACATGTAGCAGCTACTCTACCTGGGGTCCATTAACATGTAGCAGCTACTCTACCTGGGGTCCATTAACTACTGAACATGTAGCAGCTACTCTACCTGGGGTCCATTAACTACTGAACATGTAGCAGCTACTCTACCTGGGGTCCATTAACATGTAGCAGCTACTCTACCTGGGGTCCATTAACATGTAGCAGCTACTCTACCTGGGGTCCATTAACATGTAGCAGCTACTCTACCTGGGGTCCATTAACATGTAGCAGCTACTCTACCTGGGGTCCATTAACTACTGAACATGTAGCAGCTACTCTACCTGGGGTTCCATTAACATGTAGCAGCTACTCTACCTGGGGTTCATTAACTACTGAACATGTAGCAGCTACTCTACCTGGGGTCCATTAACATGTAAGCTACTCTACCTGGGGTCCATTAACATGTAGCAGCTACTCTACCTGGGGTCCATTAACTACTGAACATGTAGCAGCTACTCTACCTGGGGTCCATTAACTACTGAACATGTAGCAGCTACTCTACCTGGGGTCCATTAACATGTAGCAGCTACTCTACCTGGGGTCCATTAACATGTAGCAGCTACTCTACCTGGGGTCCATTAACATGTAGCAGCTACTCTACCTGGGGTCCATTAACATGTAGCAGCTACTCTACCTGGGGTCCATTAACTACTGAACATGTAGCAGCTACTCTACCTGGGGTCCATTAACATGTAGCAGCTACTCTACCTGGGGTCCATTAACTACTGAACATGTAGCAGCTACTCTACCTGGGGTCCATTAACATGTAGCAGCTACTCTACCTGGGGTCCATTAACATGAACATGTAGCAGCTACTCTACCTGGGGTCCATTAACATGTAGCAGCTACTCTACCTGGGGTTCATTAACTACTGAACATGTAGCAGCTACTCTACCTGGGGTCCATTAACATGTAGCAGCTACTCTACCTGGGGTCCATTAACATGTAGCAGCTACTCTACCTGGGGTTCATTAACTACTGAACATGTAGCAGCTACTCTACCTGGGGTCCATTAACTACTGAACATTTAGCAGCTACTCTACCTGGGGTCCATTAACATGTAGCAGCTACTCTACCTGGGGTCCATTAACATGTAGCAGCTACTCTACCTGGGGTTCATTAACTACTGAACATGTAGCAGCTACTCTACCTGGGGTCCATTAACTACTGAACATGTAGCAGCTACTCTACCTGGGGTCCATTAACATGTAGCAGCTACTCTACCTGGGGTCCATTAACATGTAGCAGCTACTCTACCTGGGGTCCATTAACTACTGAACATGTAGCAGCTACTCTACCTGGGGTCCATTAACTACTGAACATGTAGCAGCTACTCTACCTGGGGTCCATTAACATGTAGCAGCTACTCTACCTGGGGTCCATTAACTACTGAACATGTAGCAGCTACTCTACCTGGGGTCCATTAACATGTAGCAGCTACTCTACCTGGGGTCCATTAACATGTAGCAGCTACTCTACCTGGGGTCCATTAACTACTGAACATGTAGCAGCTACTCTACCTGGGGTCCATTAACATGTAGCAGCTACTCTACCTGGGGTCCATTAACATGAACATGTAGCAGCTACTCTACCTGGGGTCCATTAACATGTAGCAGCTACTCTACCTGGGGTCCATTAACTACTGAACATGTAGCAGCTACTCTACCTGGGGTCCATTAACATGTAGCAGCTACTCTACCTGGGGTTCATTAACTACTGAACATGTAGCAGCTACTCTACCTGGGGTCCATTAACATGTAGCAGCTACTCTACCTGGGGTCCATTAACTACTGAACATGTAGCAGCTACTCTACCTGGGGTCCATTAACATGTAGCAGCTACTCTACCTGGGGTCCATTAACTACTGAACATGTAGCAGCTACTCTACCTGGGGTCCATTAACTACTGAACATGTAGCAGCTACTCTACCTGGGGTCCATTAACATGTAGCAGCTACTCTACCTGGGGTCCATTAACATGTAGCAGCTACTCTACCTGGGGTCCATTAACTACTGAACATGTAGCAGCTACTCTACCTGGGGTCCATTAACTACTGAACATGTAGCAGCTACTCTACCTGGGGTCCATTAACATGTAGCAGCTACTCTACCTGGGGTCCATTAACTACTGAACATGTAGCAGCTACTCTACCTGGGGTCCATTAACATGTAGCAGCTACTCTACCTGGGGTCCATTAACTACTGAACATGTAGCAGCTACTCTACCTGGGGTTCATTAACTACTGAACATGTAGCAGCTACTCTACCTGGGGTCCATCAACATGTAGCAGCTACTCTACCTGGGGTCCATTAACATGTAGCAGCTACTCTACCTGGGGTCCATTAACTACTGAACATGTAGCAGCTACTCTACCTGGGGTCCATTAACATGTAGTAGCTACTCTACCTGGGGTCCATTAACATGTAGCAGCTACTCTACCTGGGGTCCAATAACATGTAGCAGATACTCTACCTGGGGTCCATTAACATGTATCAGCTACTCTACCTGGGGTCCATTAACATGTAGCAGCTACTCTACCTGGGGTCCATTAACATGTAGCAGCTACTCTACCTGGGGTCCATTAACTACTGAACATGTAGCAGCTAGGGGTCCAGCATGTAGCAGCTCTACCTGGGGTCCATTAACATGTAGCAGCTACTCTACCTGGGGTCCATTAACTACTGAACATGTAGCAGCTACTCTACCTGGGGTCCATTAACATGTAGCAGCTACTCTACCTGGGGTCCATTAACTACTGAACATGTAGCAGCTACTCTACCTGGGGTCCATTAACATGTAGCAGCTACTCTACCTGGGGTTCATTAACATGTAGCAGCTACTCTACCTGGGGTCCATTAACTACTGAACATGTAGCAGCTACTCTACCTGGGGTCCATTAACATGTAGCAGCTACTCTACCTGGGGTCCATTAACTACTGAACATGTAGCAGCTACTCTACCTGGGGTCCATTAACATGTAGCAGCTACTCTACCTGGGGTCCATTAACATGTAGCAGCTACTCTACCTGGGGTCCATTAACATGTAGCAGCTACTCTACCTGGGGTCCATTAACATGTAGCAGCTACTCTACCTGGGGTCCATTAACATGTAGCAGCTACTCTACCTGGGGTCCATTAACATGTAGCAGCTACTCTACCTGGGGTCCATTAACTACTGAACATGTAGCAGCTACTCTACCTGGGGTCCATTAACATGTAGCAGCTACTCTACCTGGGGTCCATTAACTACTGAACATGTAGCAGCTACTCTACCTGGGGTCCATTAACATGTAGCAGCTACTCTACCTGGGGTCCATTAACTACTGAACATGTAGCAGCTACTCTACCTGGGGTCCATTAACATGTAGCAGCTACTCTACCTGGGGTCCATTAACTACTGAACATGTAGCAGCTACTCTACCTGGGGTCCATTAACATGTAGCTACTCTACCTGGGGTCCATTAACATGTAGCAGCTACTCTACCTGGGGTTCATTAACTACTGAACATGTGGCAGCTACTCTACCTGGGGTCCATTAACTACTGAACATTTAGCAGCTACTCTACCTGGGGTCCATTAACATGTAGCAGCTACTCTACCTGGGGTCCATTAACATGTAGCAGCTACTCTACCTGGGGTTCATTAACTACTGAACATGTAGCAGCTACTCTACCTGGGGTTCATTAACTACTGAACATGTAGCAGCTACTCTACCTGGGGTCCATTAACATGTAGCAGCTACTCTACCTGGGGTCCATTAACATGTAGCAGCTACTCTACCTGGGGTCCATTAACTACTGAACATGTAGCAGCTACTCTACCTGGGGTCCATTAACATGTAGCAGCTACTCTACCTGGGGTTCATTAACATGTAGCAGCTACTCTACCTGGGGTCCATTAACTACTGAACATGTAGCAGCTACTCTACCTGGGGTCCATTAACATGTAGCAGCTACTCTACCTGGGGTCCATTAACTACTGAACATGTAGCAGCTACTCTACCTGGGGTCCATTAACATGTAGCAGCTACTCTACCTGGGGTCCATTAACATGTAGCAGCTACTCTACCTGGGGTCCATTAACATGTAGCAGCTACTCTACCTGGGGTCCATTAACATGTAGCAGCTACTCTACCTGGGGTCCATTAACATGTAGCAGCTACTCTACCTGGGGTCCATTAACATGTAGCAGCTACTCTACCTGGGGTCCATTAACATGTAGCAGCTGGGGTCCATTAACATGTAGCAGCTACTCTGCCTGGGGTCCATTAACATCTAGCAGCCTGGGGTCCATTAACATGTAGCAGCTACTCTACCTGGGGTCCATTAACATGTAGCTACTCTACCTGGGGTCCATTAACATGTAGCATTAACATGCAGCTACTCTACCTGGGGTCCATTAACTGAACATGTAGCTGGGGTTCATTAACATGTAGCAGCTACTCTACCTGGGGTCCATTAACTACTGAACATGTAGCAGCTACTCTACCTGGGGTCCATTAACATGTAGCAGCTACTCTACCTGGGGTCCATTAACTACTGAACATGTAGCAGCTACTCTACCTGGGGTCCATTAACATGTAGCAGCTACTCTACCTGGGGTCCATTAACTACTGAACATGTAGCAGCTACTCTACCTGGGGTCCATTAACATGTCAGCTACTCTACCTGGGGTCCATTAACTACTGAACATGTAGCTACT
>NC_068455.1:80902444-81011870 GCF_023373465.1 Oncorhynchus keta | reverse complement strand
TGCACTATATAGCCCCATTGAGTGTCTAGCAATTCCGTTGCTGGTTAAAGCCACAAATCTGCCTGCCTTTGTAAAATATATATTCCCTATTCAGATTGAGTTCAGTTTTAAATTCTAATCATCAGAGTAAACCCAACCAAACTTCTCAACTACTATACCCTAACATTTAAACGTACCATGCTATAATGTCCGGATAGCCCGAAATTGTATTGTATCGTATCTCTCCGTTATCCCCTCCATTTAACTTTAGGTAACTCTCTTCTATGATACATTTATTTAAATACGACTCCCATCTCAATACATTATTCCACCAGATCATTTTGGGCGAAATAGCGTTTTACATCGAAATTGTCTCGCCATTATTTTTAATGACTTCTTTTTTCAATTCTATCTAGAACACAAAAAATCCGTTCAGTTGTATCTTTTGCAAACACTGGCGACCGTATTTTTCAGGCAAAACATGCAAATAGGTCAGTACGATCTAAAATCTATTTTAGTTAAACGCCTCGGCCGGGATTACAATTAAACAATCTTGTACTTTTATTTTGACTCACCTTATTCATTTTTCTATTCTTTATGTGTGGCGTTCTACGAATTAGCAATGTACCGTTACTTAATTGCTTAGTTTTTCTGTCTGGCTATGTGTATCTTTATTTTGGATATTTCAGTAGTATTAGTTCAATAGGAACGATGATCAATATTTTACAAGATTACCGTCCTATCTCCCAGTACCTTATTTAATATCCCGTCTTAATCTCGGGCGGGTGCGTTTCTCACGATTAAGTTTAGCTCTTTTATGGAAATCTTACCAATAGCTTTGACTTTTGAATCAAATATTAGGTCTAACCTTACAACTATAAGCCCAGGGTTTGTAAAGCCCTAGTTAAAATCGTATTTTCCGGTTGTGTCAGTAAAGAACTCTAATAATCGTTATCTCACTCCACTAATTGTTAGACTCCCCTCTCGCATGGAACTATCCTGTCTATAAATATGGCTTTTATCTCATTTCTTTAGATTTAAATTCCCTCTCCTCCTCATTTGGATATTTCCGTAGTATTAGTTGAATCGAGACGGTGATCAATACTGCCACTATTTAAATGACCCATCCAGTTATCTTACGCATTCTTGCCGTCTCCCTACGCCCAGTATTTGTACAAGATCACCGTCCTATCTCCCAGTACCTATTTAATATCCCTTCTTAATCTCGGGCGAATGTACCTCTCATGATTAAGTTTAGTTTATTTACGGTAGTGCACATTACCACAGGTTATTTTCGAACCTGCTTCCGTGTATATCGGTTCTACAAAACTCATTGTATGATGATCATACATCCCTGTGGGATAGCAAAGTTCTCACTATTGATGAATTCTCAGAACATCAATTAAAGAACTCAAATCCCCCCAAAATCAAGAATAAAGGCTACTTTACCTGGATGCCGGCTGGGAAAAGCACTGTTCGCTTGAATCTAGTCACCCTCTCTGTCCTCTGTGATAATACGCAGGCCTGTTTCAATTTTAACCTCAATTCAGAGGTCAGGTCTTTAGTAAAAGAGTCAAAATCTCGTCCGTGCACGATTTCCAGCGTACTACCTCCAGACAACAGGGAGAGGTATTTAGATCGAAGGACCAAATTGATAGAGGAATTCTAAATTCCTGTATGCTTTATAGCCAAAACCAAATTTGCACTCATTTCTAATTCATGAATAAGTTGTAAGTTCATTAATTATGCATGAAGTAGATTGAGACCAGTCTTAAAAGCCAAAGGTAACAGCGTTTATTTCAAGAGAGTACTAAACGCATACACATATTTCCACAGGTTATAAACTGAAAATGACGTCAGCGTCTTCCAAACGTTCCATTTACAAGTAGAGGGGCCCTCTAGCTCTTGAGCCTTCGCGTTATCAGCACGAAGTCAAGGCCAGTCAGTATAAATCAACATTCTAGACAATCTGGAGATGGACCGTTCCCACCACCTGGAGATTTGTACAACTGAATGAACTAAGGAACAGACCTTCATTGTTACTAAACTCCTGACTACATTATATACAATTGGGAATGGGAGCAAGAGAGAAAATTCACATGTACAGTACATTACAGCATTTGGACTAACATGACATTTCTACCTTTAGGTTGTGTGACAGAGAGAAAGTCAAGATATCAGACAGGGGAGGTGATATAACACGGATCTAATGAGAATGTTTTGTGATTTTCACCCTCCAGACATTATTCCCTAAAGGTCTTAATGATGAAATGTCCAAGCATGTTATGTTGTAAACGTCAACATGAATTAATGCCTCCACTTCAGACGACTCTGACGTTTCTTCTTGAATGGAACCCAATGATTTATGAAAACTTACTTGATGTCCTCATTGTGGGTTTTACAGACGGGATCAGGGCCAGTCCTCCCATTAGACCGTCGCCTGTGGCAGCACCTGAATTTGAGGCGATATTTTGACAATTGTCTGCCGCCCTCCGTCGCCCCTGTTCGGTCACTACACCGCAGCCACCAGCCCGCGGCGCCCAGCCACCAGCTCATAGTGTTGCTACAGTTTCCCCCCACCCCATTCCCCCCTTCTCCCGAAGTTCACTCACACTGTCCTTGGTAGGACCCAGCCACCAGCTCATAGTGTTGCTACAGTTCCCCCTCCACCCCATTCCCCTTCTCCCGAAGTTCACTCACACTGTCCTTGGTAGGACCCAGCCACCAGCTCATAGTGTTGCTACAGTTCCCTCCCCCCACCCCATTCCCCCTTCTCCCGAAGTTCACTCACACTGTCCTTGGTAGGACCCAGCCACCAGCTCATAGTGTTGCTACAGTTCCCTCCCCCCACCCCATTCCCCCTTCTCCCGAAGTTCACTCACACTATCCTTGGTAGGAATGGTGATGTCTGTCTTTTTATGGGATTATCCAATTGTGAAACATGAATAAATTAATCTGCCAAATAAATGATTGTATTTTGTTTAAGTGTGTGTGAGGAAGACGATTAGTGATTAAGACAGTAGCCTAACTTAATACGTGTTATGTACACATGCTGCCCTTGAGTTGCGTTCCCATGCAAAACTAGACAGATAGCCAACAACTAAGTCTTAAATAAAACTCCCAAATCGTAACTTTTTTGTAACTTTTCTTGAATGAATATATTTGAAACGTTTATGTTGTGAAACTGCAAAATACATGAAAGAATATACTTTAGTATTCAATTCACACCGATATACTGTAGCTGTACATTAAACATTTGAAGTTGCATAAATACAAAGCACGCGCTAAGGTACCATGCATCTGGCATGATGCCAAACCATAGAGCTAATTGTTACTCATATGGTAATTGGCTCCTTTCATTACTCTAATAATGTACAACCATCTATGTAGAATAACAAAGCATATTACACTAGAAACAGTAACAAAACTACAGTATTGTATATTTTACAATTCGTTTGCATGACGCACGAGCAAAGTAATACAGCTAAAGACATACATTAAAGGCATTGCAATTTGTGAGTAAATGCAACCAACCAACCAACATTGATATGTAAGCAACTCTATCAATAACAAGATTATCATCACTAGCTAAATGCTTGAATCGAACTTACAAACACATATTTCCAAGGCTGAAGCGTAACAAGAAATAACTGAAAGACCTGCACCGTAGCGTTGTTTTTAGCTGCTTCTTTGCGTGCAGAACGAATTCTATTCTTCCTGTTTGCGTCGTCTTTCTAAGTACCAGAAAACTCCACTAGGGCGAATAACACCATGGAACACAATGAAAATACATTTGAACCATTGTAATAAAACAATATGTTACCTTCTAACAGAATGGCAGCACACACACTTTATCAGAATACTTATAAATGCACATTGTTATATTTGGTAACACGTGTTTATTTCTCCTCGACTCCAACCCCATTAGATGCCATGTCTACATAAGGGTGGAAACGACTAACACTCACAAAGCTCTGACGAAGGCCTTGAGGCCGATACGGAAAGCTGAATAAACAGCAGTGATACCAGCAAGAGCAGTGATACCAGCTAGAGCAGTGATACCAGCAAGAGCAGTGATACCAGCTAGAGCAGTGATACCAGCAAGAGCAGTGATACCAGCTAGAGCAGTGATACCAGCAAGAGCAGTGATACCAGCTAGAGCAGTGATACCAGCTAGAGCAGTGATACCAGCTAGAGCAGTGATACCAGCTAGAGCAGTGATACCAGCTAGAGCAGTGATACCAGCAAGAGCAGTGATACCAGCAAGAGCAGTGATACCAGCTAGAGCAGTGATACCAGCAAGAGCAGTGATACCAGCAAGAGCAGTGATACCAGCTAGAGCAGTGATACCAGCTAGAGCAGTGATACCAGCAAGAGCAGTGATACTAGCTAGAGCAGTGATACCAGCAAGAGCAGTGATACCAGCAAGAGCAGTGTGCGGATTTCTCCTTTTAACAACGTATAAAATACAACCGTATTCAGAATATCAGATAACAGGACTTATTATCCAGCTAGCTGTGTATTGTTAGGTAGCTCTGGTCAAGGGTGTTATATCCATCAACACGGTTCAGCTTCATCAAGATGCACGTCACACCCTGGACCAGAGCTAATCATTAGGACGTAGTGCAACAACATATTCCAGTTAATACGTCCCTAATGGCCCCCTGTTCCCTTTATAGTGCACTACATAGGGTCCCATTTGGGAAGGAAATAAGTTCGTTGTTACAACAAAGAACCACTGGGGGGCGACAGACAACAGTAGACAACTCTGTACAATAGAAAATAAATACATAAATACATGACATTATAATGACAACCACTGGGGGGCGACAGACAACAGTAGACAAGTCTGTACAATAGAAAATAAATGTGTGTGTGTGTGTGTGTGTGTGTGTGTGTGTGTGTGTGTGTGTGTGTGTGTGTGTGTGTGAGTGTCAGTATGACCTCAGTTACAATGAAAATAACTTTATTCAACAGACCTGGAGATATTTATTGGTTTCTGATGGATCAGCAGAGTGATTGGTGACAGATTGGTAACATGGTGAGTTCAGGGTTCTCCATGTTTTCTCCCAGGTCAGTAATGTATTGCTTCGTTCCAAATGGAACACTATTCCCTATGGAGTGCACAACTTTAGGCCAGGGACTATTTCAACCCTATTCCCTATGGAGTGCACAACTTTAGGCCAGGAACTATTTCAACCCTATTCCCTATGGAGTGCACTACTTTAGGCCAGGGACTATTTGAACCCTATTCCCTATGTAGTGCACTACTTTAGACCAGAGCCCTATTCCCTATGTAGTGCACTACTTTAGACCAGGGCCTATTTCAACCCTATTCCCTATGGAGTGCACTGCTTTAGGCCAGGGACTATTTGAACCCTATACCCTATGTAGTGCACTTCTTTAGACCAGAGCCCTATTCCCTATGTAGTGCACTACTTTAGACCAGGGCCTATTTGAGAAGGGCTAGGCTATAGGCTGCTATAGTCTATATCAGATACGTTTCTTAGAAGAGGTCTAGGCTATAGGTTATATCAGATATGTTTCTTAGAGGAGGCCTAGGCTATAGGCTATATCAGATACGTTTCTTAAAGGAGGTCAAGGCTATAGTCTATATCAGATACGTTTCTTAGAAGAGGTCTAGGCTATATTCCATATCAGATATGTTTCTTAGAGGAGGTCTAGGCCATAGTCTATATCAGATACGTTTCTTAGAGGAGGTCTAGGCCATAGTCTATATCAGATACGTTTCTTAGAGGAGGTCTAGGCTATAGTCTATATCAGATACGTTTCTTAGAGGAGGTCTAGGCTATAGTCTATATCAGATACGTTTCTTAGAGGAGGTCTAGGCTATAGTCTATATCAGATACGTTCCTTAGAGGAGGTCTAGGCTATAGTCTATATCAGATACGTTTCTTAGAGGAGGTCTAGGCTATAGTCTATATCAGATACGTTCCTTAGAGGAGGTCTAGGCTATAGTCTATATCAGATACGTTTCTTAGAGTAGGTCTAGGCTATAGTCTATATCAGATACGTTTCTTAGAGGAGGTCTAGGCTATAGTCTATATCAGATATGTTTCTTAAAGGAGGTCAAGGCTATAGTCTATATCAGATACGTTTCTTAGAGGAGGTCTAGGCTATAGTCTATATCAGATATGTTTCTTATAGGAGCTCTAGGCTATAGTCTATATCAGATACGTTTCTTAGAGTAGGTCTAGGCTATAGTCTATATCAGATACGTTTCTTAGAGGAGGCCTAGGCTATAGTCTATATCAGATACGTTTCTTAGAGGAGGTCTAGGCTATAGTCTATATCAGATACGTTTCTTAGAGAAGGCCAAGGCTATAGACCATATCAGATATGTTTCGTAGAGGAGGTCTAGGCTATAGGCTATATCAGATATGTTTCTTAGAGTAGGTCTTGGCTATAGTCTATATCAGATACATTTCTTAGAGGAGGTCTAGGCTATAGTCTATATCAGATACGTTTCTTAGAGAAGGCTAAGGCTATAGACCATATCAGATACGTTTCGTGGAGGAGGTCTAGGCTATAGTCTATATCAGATACGTTTCTTAGAGTAGGTCTAGGCTATAGTCTATATCAGATACATTTCTTAGAGGAGGTCTAGGCTATAGTCTATATCAGATACGTTTCTTAGAGAAGGCTAAGGCTATAGACCATATCAGATACGTTTCGTAGAGGAGGTCTAGGCTATAGTCTATATCAGATATGTTTCTTAGAGTAGGTCTAGGCTATAGTCTATATCAGATACATTTCTTAGAGGAGGTCTAGGCTATAGTCTATATCAGATACGTTTCTTAGAGAAGGAGGCTATAGACCATATCAGATACGTTTCGTAGAGGAGGTCTAGGCTATAGTCTATATCAGATACGTTTCTTAGAGTAGGTCTAGGCTATAGTCTATATCAGATACATTTCTTAGAGGAGGTCTAGGCTATAGTCTATATCAGATATGTTTCTTAGAGGAGGTCTAGGCTATAGTCTATATCAGATATGTTTCTTAGAGGAGGTCTAGGCTATAGTCTATATCAGATACGTTTCTTAAAGGAGGTCTAGGCTATAGTCTATATCAGATATGTTTCTTAGAGGAGGTCTAGGCTATAGTCTATATCAGATATGTTTCTTAGAGGAGGTCTAGGCTATAGTCTATATCAGATATGTTTCTTAGAGGAGGTCTAGGCTATAGTCTATATCAGATATGTTTCTTAGAGGAGGTCTAGGCTATAGTCTATATCAGATACGTTTCTTAGAGGAGGTCTAGGCTATAGTCTATATCAGATACGTTTCTTAGAGGAGGTCTAGGCTATAGTCTATATCAGATACGTTTCTTAGAGGAGGTCTAGGCTATAGTCTATATCAGATACGTTTCTTAGAGGAGGTCTAGGCTATAGTCTATATCAGATACGTTTCTTAGAGGAGGTCTAGACTATAGTCTATATCAGATACGTTTCTTAGAGGAGGTCTAGGCTATAGTCTATATCAGATACGTTTCTTAGAGGAGGTCTAGGCTATAGTCTATATCAGATACGTTTCTTAGAGGAGGTCTAGGCTATAGTCTATATCAGATACGTTTCTTAGAGGAGGTCTAGACTATAGTCTATATCAGATACGTTTCTTAAAGGAGGTCAAGGCTATAGTCTATATCAGATACGTTTCTTAGAGGAGGTCTAGGCTATAGTCTATATCAGATACGTTTCTTAGAGTAGGTCTAGGCTATAGTCTATATCAGATACATTTCTTAGAGGAGGTCTAGGCTATAGTCTATATCAGATACGTTTCTTAGAGAAGGCTAAGGCTATAGACCATATCAGATACGTTTCGTAGAGGAGGTCTAGGCTATAGTCTATATCAGATATGTTTCTTAGAGTAGGTCTAGGCTATAGTCTATATCAGATACATTTCTTAGAGGAGGTCTAGGCTATAGTCTATATCAGATACGTTTCTTAGAGAAGGCTAAGGCTATAGACCATATCAGATACGTTTCTTAGAGGAGGTCTAGGCTATAGTCTATATCAGATACGTTTCTTAGAGTAGGTCTAGGCTATAGTCTATATCAGATACATTTCTTAGAGGAGGTCTAGGCTATAGTCTATATCAGATATGTTTCTTAGAGGAGGTCTAGGCTATAGTCTATATCAGATATGTTTCTTAGAGGAGGTCTAGGCTATAGTCTATATCAGATACGTTTCTTAAAGGAGGTCTAGGCTATAGTCTATATCAGATATGTTTCTTAGAGGAGGTCTAGGCTATAGTCTATATCAGATATGTTTCTTAGAGGAGGTCTAGGCTATAGTCTATATCAGATATGTTTCTTAGAGGAGGTCTAGGCTATAGTCTATATCAGATATGTTTCTTAGAGGAGGTCTAGGCTATAGTCTATATCAGATATGTTTCTTAGAGGAGGTCTAGGCTATAGTCTATATCAGATAAGTTTCTTAGAGGAGGTCTAGGCTATAGTCTATATCAGATACGTTTCTTAGAGGAGGTCTAGGCTATAGTCTATATCAGATACGTTTCTTAGAGGAGGTCTAGGCTATAGTCTATATCAGATACGTTTCTTAGAGGAGGTCTAGACTATAGTCTATATCAGATACGTTTCTTAGAGGAGGTCTAGGCTATAGTCTATATCAGATACGTTTCTTAGAGGAGGTCTAGGCTATAGTCTATATCAGATACGTTTCTTAGAGGAGGTCTAGGCTATAGTCTATATCAGATACGTTTCTTAGAGGAGGTCTAGACTATAGTCTATATCAGATACGTTTCTTAAAGGAGGTCAAGGCTATAGTCTATATCAGATACGTTTCTTAGAGGAGGTCTAGGCTATAGTCTATATCAGATACGTTTCTTAGAGTAGGTCAAGGCTATAGTCTATATCAGATACGCTTCTTAGAGGAGGTCTAGGCTATAGTCTATATCAGATATGTTTCTTCTTTCTTTTTGTGTTTAAAAAAAAATTATTATGATTTTTTATTTCACCTTTATTTAACCAGGTATTTATATATATATAACCCTAACCCTTTATTTAACCAGGTATTTATATATATATATATATATATATATATATATATATATAACCCTAACCCTTTATTTAACCAGGTAGGCTAGTTGAGAACAAGTTCTCATTTACAACTGCGACCTGGCCAAGATAAAGCATAGCAGTTCGACACATACAACAGAGTTACACATGGAATTAACAAAACATACAGTCAATAATACAGTAGAAAAAATAAAACAAAAAGTCTATGTACAGTGAGTGTAAATGAGTTAAGATAAGGGAGGTAAGGCAGTAAATAGGCCATGGTGGCGAAGTAATTACAATATACCAATTAAACACTGGAATGGTAGATGTGCAGACGATGAATGTGGAAGTAGAGATACTGGGGTGCAAAGGAGCAAGATAAATAAATAAATACAGTATGGGGATGAGGTAGATAGATGGGCTGTTTACAGATGGGCTATGTACAGGTGCAGTGATATGTGAGCTGCTCTGACAACTGGTGCTTAAAGCTAGTGAGGGAGATATGATTCTTCAGCTTCAGTGATTTTTGCAGTTCGTTCCAGTCATTGGCAGCAGAGAACTAGAAGGACAGGCGGCCAAAGGAGGAATTGGCTTTGGGGGTGACCAGTGAGATATACCTGCTGGAGTGCGTGCTATGAGTGAGTGCTGCTATGGTGACCAGTGAGCTGAGATAAGGCGGGGCTTTACCAAGCAGAGACTTGTAGATGACCTGGAGCCAGTTGGTAAGGTGACGAGTATGAATCGAGGGCCAGCCAACAAGAGCGTACAGGTCACAGTGGTGGGTAGTGTATGGGGCTTTGGTGACAAAACGGATGGCACTGTGATAGACTGGATCCAATTTGTTGAGAAGAATGTTGGAGGCTATTTTGTAAATGACATCGCCAAAGTCAAGGATCTGTAGGATGGTCAGTTTTACGAGGGTATGTTTGGCAGCATGTGTGAAGGATGCTTTGTTGCGAAATTGGAAGCCGATTCTAGATTTAATTTTGGATTGGAGATGCTTAATGTGAGTCTGGAAGGAGGATTTACAGTCTAACCAGACACCTAGGTATTTGTAGTTGTCCACGTATTCTAAGTCAGAACCGTCCAGAATAGTGATGCTGGATGGGCTGGCAGGTGTAGGCAGTGATCGGTTGAAGAGCATGCATTTAGTTTTACTTGCATTTAAAGCAGTTGGAGGCCACGGAAGGAGAGTTGTATGGCATTGAAACTTGTCTGGAGGTTAGTTAACACAGTGTCCAAAGAATGGCCAGAAGTATAGAGAATGGTGTCGTCTGCATAGAGGTGGATCAGAGAATCACCAGCAGCAAGAGCGACATCATTGATGCATACAGAGAAGAGAGTCGGCCTGAGAATTGAACCCTGTGGCACCCCCATAGAGTCGGCCAGAGCTCCGGACAACAGGCCCTCCGATTTGACACACTGAACTCTATCAGAGCTCAATCTATCTCTATCAGAGAATAATAATAATAAAAGAAGTAGTTGATGAACCAGGTGAGGCAATCATTTGAGAAACAAAGACTGTTGAGTATGCCAATAAGAATGTGGTGATTGAGAGTCGAAAGCCTTGGCCAGGTCAATGAATATGGCTGCACAGTAATGTCTCTTATCGATGGCGGTTATGATATCGTTTAGGATCTTGAGCGTGGCTGAGGTGCACCCATGACCAGCTCTGAAACCAGATTGCATAGCGGAGAAGGTACGGTGGGATTCTAAATGGTCGGTCATCTGTTTGTTACCTTGGCTTTCGAAGACCTTAGAAAGGCAGGGTAGGATATATATAGATCTGTAGCAGTCTGGGTCTAGAGTTTCTCCCCCTTTTGAAGAGGGGGATGACCGCGGCAGCTTTCCAATCTTTGGGAATCTCAGACAATACGAAAGAGGTTGAACAGGCTAGTGATGGTGGTTGCAACAATTTCGGCAGATCATTTTAGAAAGAGAGGGTCCAGATTGTCTTGCCCGGCTGATTTGTAGGGGTCCAGATTTTGCAGCTCTTTCAGAACATCAGCTCTCTGGATTTGGGTGATGGAGAAATGGGGAGGAAGGTGCAAGTTGCGATGGGGAGTGCAGGGCTATTGACCGGGGTAGGGGTAGCCAGGTGGAAAGCATGGCCAGCCGTAGAAAAATGCTTATTGAAATTCTATATTATAGCGGATTTATCGGTGGTGACAGTGTTTCCTAGCCTCAGTACAGTGGGCAGCTGGCAGGAGGTGCTCTAATTCTCCATGGACTTTACAGTTTCTCAGAACTTTGAGTTTGTGCTACAGGAGGCAAATATCTGCTTGAAAAAGCCTGCCTTAGCTTTCCTAACTGACTGTGTATATTGGTTCCTAACTTCCCTGAAAAGTTGCATATCGCGGGGGCTATTTGATGCTAATGCAGAATGCCAGAGGATGATTTTGTGCTGGTCAAGGGCAGTCAAGTCTGGAGAGAACCAAGGGCTATATCTGGTCCTTGTTCAAATTTTTTTGAAAGGGGCATGCTTATTTAAGATGGTGAGGAAGGCACTTTTAAAGAATGACCAGGCATCTTCTGATGGGATGAGGTCAATATCCTTCCAGGATACCCGGGCCAGGTCGATTAGATAGGCCTGCTCGCTCAGTGTTTTAGGAAGGATTTGACAGTGATGAGGGTGGTCATTTGACCGCAGACCCATTACGGATGCAGGCAATGAGGCAGTGCTCACTGAGATCTTGATTGAAAACCACAGAGGTGTATTTGGAGGGCAATTTTTTAGGATGATATCTGAGGTTGCCCGTGTTTACGGATTTGGGGTTGTACCTGATAGGTTCATTGATAATTTGTGTGAGATTGAGGGCATCAACCTTAGATTGTAGGATTTCTGGGGTGTTAAGCAAGTCCCAGTTTAGGTCACCTAGCAGCACCAGCTCTGAAGATATATGGGGGTCAATCAGCTCACATAGGGTATAGCTGGGGGCAGAGGGTGTTCTATAGCAAGCAGCAATAGTGAGAGACTTGTTTCTGGAAAGGTGGATATTTAAAAGTAGAAGCTCGAATTGTTTGGGTACAGACCTGGATAGTAAGACAGAACTCTGCAGGCTCTCTCTGCAGTAGATTGCAACACCACACCCTTTGCTCAGTTCTATCTTGTCGGAAAATGTTGTAGTTAGGGATGGAAATGTCTGGGTTTTTGGTGGTCTTCCTGAGCCAGGATTCAGACACGGCTAGGACATCCGGGTTGGCACAGTGTGCTAGGGCAGTGAATAAAACAAATTTAGGAAGGAGGCTTCTAATGTTAACATGCATGAAACCAATGCTTTTACGATTACATAAGTCAACAAATTAGAGCACCTGGGGAATGGGAGTGGAGCTAGGCACTGCAGAACCTGGATTAACCTCCACATCACCAGAGTAACAGAGAAGGAGTAGGTTAAGGGTATGGCTAAAGGCTAAAAGAACTGGACGCTCAGTACATTCAGAACAGAGAGCAAGAGGAGCAGATATCTGGGCATGGTAGAGTAGATTAAACGCATAATGTACAGACAAAGGTATGGTAGGATGTGAATACAGTGGGTGTATAGGTGTCTTCTCGACCTATTCTCTCTTCTCGACCTCTTTTGGTGAATATCAAGTGATCCAGATGTTGTTGAACAACTGGCAAATCGGCTTGTCGCGGTTTTGATCCTGGACTGTCACACTTACCAAAATAATATATTTGGAGTTGTCCCCTCCATGAAGAACTTAATCGATGTGTATTGATGTGAGCCATGACCAGCCTGTCAAAGCACTTCATGGCTACAGACGTGAGTGCTACTGGTCGGTAGACATTTAGGCAGGTTACCTTCGTGTTCTTGGGCACAGACTATGGTGGTCTGCTTAAAACACATTGGCATTACAGACTCGGACAGGGAGAGGTTGAAAAGGTCAGTGAAGACAGTTGGTCAGCGCATGCTCGCAGTACACGTCCTGGTAATCCATCCGGCTCTGCGGCCTTGTGAATGTTGACCTGTTTAAAGGTCTTACTCACCTCGGCCGCGGAGAGCGTGATCACACAGTCTTCGGAACAGCTGATGCTCTAATGCATGTTTCAGTGTGATCATAGAAGTAGTTTAGTTCATCTGGAAGGCTCGTGTCACTGGGCAGCTCTCGGCTGTGCTTCCCTTTGTAGTCTGTAATGGTTTAAAGGCCCTGCAACATCCAACGATTGTCAGAGCCGGTGTAGTACGACTTCATCTTAGTCCTGTATTGACGCTTTGCCTGTTTGATGGTTCGTTGGAGGGACAGTTGGAATATCTTATAAGCTTCTGGGTTCGAGTCCCGCTCCTTGAAAGCGGCATCTCTAGCTCAGTGCGGACGCTGCCTGTAATCCATGGCTTCTGGTTGGGGTATGTACGTACGGTCACTGTGGGGACGACGTCATCGATGCACTTATTGATGAAGCCCATAACAGATGTGGTGTATTCCTCAATGCCATCGGAGGAATCCTGGAACATGTTCCACATAGATGTGATGGAAAAACAGTCCTGTAGTTTAGCATTTGCTTCATCTGACCACTTTTTTATTGATCTAGTCACTGGTGCTTCCTGCTGTCATTTTTGCTTGTATACAGGAATCAGGAGGATAGAATTATGGTCAGATTTGCCAAATGGAGGGCGAGGGAGAACTTTGTATGTGTCTCTGTGTGTGGAGTATTGTGGTCTAGACTTTGTTTCCCTCTGGTTGCACATTTAACATGCTGATAGAAATTAGGTAAAATGGATTTAAGTTTCCCTGTAGGAGAGCCGCCTCTGGGTGAGGGTTTTTTGTTTGCTTATGGCGGAGTACAGCTCATTCAATGCTATCTTGGTTCCAGCCTCTGACCGTGGTGGTATGTAAACAGTTGCAAAGAATATAGATAAAAATCTCTCTCAGTAGGTAATGTGGTCATGAGAAACTCTACCTCAGTCGAGCAATGACTCGAGACTTCCTTAGATATCGTGCACCAGCTGTTGTTTTCTCTCCCTAATCAAACCAAATGTTATTTGTCACATGCGCTGAATTCAACAGAACACAACAGACCTTATAGTGAAAGGGGAGGGAGAGAAAACATTGTATATTTACAGTGGGGCAAAAAAGCATTTAGTCAGCCACCAATTGTGCAAGTTCTCCCACTTTAAAAGATGAGAGAGGCCTGTAATTTTCATCATAGGTACACTTCAACTATGACAGACAAAATGAGAAAAAAATCCTGAAAATCACATTGTAGGATTTGTAATGAATTTATTTGAAAATGATGGTGGAAAATAAGTATTTGGTCAATAACATAAGTTTATCTCAATACTTTCTGTAAGTCTTCACAAGGTTTTCACACACTGTTGCTTGTATTTTGGCCCATTCCTCCATGCAGATCTCTGGTAGCCAGTAAGCTGGCTAGCTTTTGATGGGAGTTCTGGAGTCTTACCAACATTTCTACTACACTTTATGTCTCCAGACATTAGCAGTATCTTTTTTATTACAACAAAAATCACAGGGTAATATAGACCTATAGGCTACTGCTGACACAGGGTAGTATAGACCTATAGACTACTGCTGACACAGGGTAGTATAGACCTATAGGCTACTGCTGACACAGGGTAATATAGACCTATAGACTACTGCTGACACAGGGTAGTATAGACCTATAGGCTACTGCTGACACAGGGTAATATAGACCTATAGGCTACTGCTGACACAGGGTAGTATAGACCTATAGACTACTGCTGACACAGGGTAATATAGACCTATAGACTACTGCTGACACAGGGTAATATAGACCTATAGACTACTGCTGACACAGGGTAGTATAGACCTATAGACTACTGCTGACACAGGGTAGTATAGACCTATAGACTACTGCTTACACAGGGTAGTAGATAGACCTATAGACTACTGCTGACACAGGGTAATATAGACCTATAGACTACTGCTGACACAGGGTAGTATAGACCTATAGACTACTGCTGACACAGGGTAATATAGACCTATAGACTACTACTGACACAGGGTAGTATAGACCTATAGACTACTGCTGACACAGGGTAATATAGACCTATAGACTACTGCTGACACAGGGTAATATAGACCTATAGACTACTGCTGACACAGGGTAATATAGACCTATAGACTACTGCTGACACAGGGTAATATAGACCTATAGACTACTACTGACACAGGGTAGTATAGACCTATAGACTACTGCTGACACAGGGTAATATAGACCTATAGACTACTGCTGACACAGGGTAGTATAGACCTATAGACTACTACTGACACAGGGTAGTATAGACCTATAGACTACTACTGACACAGGGTAATATAGACCTATAGACTACTACTGACACAGGGTAGTATAGACCTATAGACTACTGCTGACACAGGGTAGTATAGACCTATAGACTACTGCTGACACAGGGTAATATAGACCTATAGACTACTGCTGACACAGGGTAGTATAGACCTATAGACTACTACTGACACAGGGTAGTATAGACCTATAGACTACTGCTGACACAGGGTAGTATAGACTTATAGACTACTGCTGACACAGGGTAATATAGACCTATAGACTACTGCTGACACAGGGTAGTATAGACCTATAGACTACTACTGACACAGGGTAGTATAGACCTATAGGCTACTGCTGACACAGGGTAGTATAGACCTATAGACTACTGCTGACACAGGGTAGTATAGACCTATAGGCTACTGCTGACACAGGGTAATATAGACCTATAGACTACTGCTGACACAGGGTAGTATAGACCTATAGGCTACTGCTGACACAGGGTAGTATAGACCTATAGACTACTGCTGACACAGGGTAATATAGACCTATAGACTACTGCTGACACAGGGTAATATAGACCTATAGACTACTGCTGACACAGGGTAATATAGACCTATAGACTACTGCTGACACAGGGTAGTATAGACCTATAGACTACTGCTGACACAGGGTAGTATAGACCTATAGTCTACTACTGACACAGGGTAATATAGACCTATAGGCTACTGCTGACACAGGCTAGTATAGACCTATAGGCTACTGCTGACACAGGGTAGTATAGACCTATAGACTACTACTGACACAGGGTAATATAGACCTATAGGCTACTGCTGACACAGGGTAGTATAGACCTATAGACTACTGCTGACACAGGCTAGTATAGACCTATAGACTACTGCTGACACAGGGTAATATAGACCTATAGACTACTGCTGACACAGGCTAGTATAGACTACTTATTTTTTATTGATTTTATTGATTTACACATTTAGTCAATTTAATAAAATTAACTTTGAATTAAATTGCCAGTTGGATGCAGCGCCCTGCCTCTACCCTCTCTCTCTCTCTTCTCGACCTATTCTCTTCTTGACCTATTCTCTCTTCTCGACCTCTTGTGGTGAATATCGAGTGATCCAGATGTTGTTGAACAATTGACAAATCGGCTTGTAGCGGTTTTGATCCTGGACTCTCCCACCAACCATAATAACGTGAGATTTGGAGTTGTCCCCTCCAGGAAGAACTTCTCCACTACACGAGAGAGAGCAGGAGGAAGGAGAGAGAGGAGGAGGAGAGTAGAGAGATGATTCAATACCCCCATCATCACCTGAAGACTGTACACCACAGAGACAAAGATGAAGTTACAGAGACCAGTTGGTAGACTGGAGACTGTTGAGCTGAGTCAGGACAGACTGATTTAAATAGTTATTACAGAGACCAGTTGGTAGACTGGAGACTGCTGAGCTGAGTCAGGACAGACTGATTTAAATAGTTATTACAGAGACCAGTTGGTAGACTGGAGACTGTTGAGCTGAGTCAGAACAGACTGATTTATTAAATAGGTTTTCAGAGACAACCTCCTTCAGGTGTCAAAACAGACAGGGTTGATTTGCATAAACTCCTCTGTACGTTTCCATGGAAATGCAGTAACTAATCAAATGTGACTCATCTCCTATAGGCCTATTCCATGGGACTGACTCACCTCCTATAGGTCTATTCCATGGGACTGACTCATCTCCTATAGGTCTATTCCATGACTCACCTCCTATAGGTCTATTCCATGGGACTGACTCACCTCCTAAATGCCTATTCCATGGGACTGACTCACCTCCTATAGGTCTATTCCATGGGACTGACTCATCTCCTATAGGTCTATTCCATGGGACTGACTCACCTCCTATAGGTCTATTCCATGGGACTGACTCACCTCCTATAGGCCTATTCCATGGGACTGACTCAGCTCCTATAGGTCTATTCCATGGGACTGACTCACCTCCTATAGGTCTATTCCATGGGACTGACTCACCTCCTAAATGCCTATTCCATAGGAATTATACATTTTCATGTAAATCTACCATTGAGAATGTCATGTCAAATCAAATCAAATGTATTTATATAGCCCTTCGTACATCAGCTGATATCTCGAGGTGCTGTACAGAAACCCAGCCTAAAACCCCAAACAGCAAGTAATGCAGGTGTAGAAACACGGTGGCTAGGAAAAACTCCCTAGAAAGGCCAAAACCTAGGAAGAAACCTAGAGAGGAACCAGGCAATGTGGGGTGGCCAGTCCTCTTCTGGCTGTGCCGGGTGGAGATTATAACAGAACATGGCCAAGATGTTCAAATGTTCATAAATGACCAGCATGGTCCAATAATAATAATCACAGGCAGAACAGTTGAAACTGGAGCAGCAGCACGGCCAGGTGGACTGGGGACAGCAAGGAGTCATCATGTCAGGTAGTCCTGAGGCATGGTCCTAGGGCTCAGGTCCTCTGAGAGAGAGAAAGAAAGAGAGAATTAGAGAGATAAAACTTAAATTCACAGGACACCGCATAGGACAGGAGAAGTACTCCAGATATAACAAACTGACCCTAGCCCCCCGACACAAACTACTGCAGCATAAATACTGGAGGCTGACACAGGAGGGGTCAGATCTTCCCCCGGACAGGGCCAAACAGGAAGGATATAACCCCACCCACTTTGCCAAAGCACAGCCCCCACACCACTAGAGGGATATCTTCAACCACCAACTTACCATCCTGAGACAAGGCCGAGTATAGCCCACAAAGATCTCCGCCACAGCACAACCCAAGGGGGGGCAACCCAGACAGGAAGGTCACATCAGTGACACAACCCACTCAAAGTGACGGATCCCTCCTAGGGACGGTATGAAAGAGCCCTAGTAAGCTTGGCTTTTCCTAGATAAGTGTTTTAAAGAAATGGGGAGACTTGGGTATTTGTTTTTGGAATGAAGCTGTAGAGTAATATATAATATAAATAATATATGCCATTTAGCTGACGCTTTTTCCAAAGCGACTTACAGTCATGTGTGCATACATTCTACGTATGGGTGGTCCCAGGAATCGAACCCACTACCCTGGCGTTACAAGCGCCATGCTCTACCAACTGAGCCACAGAAGGACCACAGAGATCATTCAGGAATTGATCTTCTCTCTAATTCATCATTAAATGACCGGTTATGATGGTGCATTCATCAGCTGTACAGTTGCAAGCTGTTATTTTTGCGTTTTGGACCAAAGTGAACTTTTAACACATTGACTTTGTTTGAACATGATTTCATAAACAAAATCTTAGGAGGAAAAGTCATGTTGAATGTTTTTAACCTCCTGCGCTTCCTTCTACTGACGGTTGTCTGGCCAACTGATTATCAAATTCCCCAGATGAACCTTGACTTGTTAGTTTAATGCAGAATGAATGTACCCTCTCTGTTCTCCTAGATGCTGAACCCGGATGTAGTGACTGTGTACACTGAGAGTTTTTCTTCCTCTCTCATGATCTATCAATGCCTCAGGATGTCACTGAATAAATATTATCTTACTGGATGAGGAACTCTTCTCTCATGATCTATCAATGTCTCAGGATGCCACTGAGTAAATATTATCTAACTGAATGAGGAACTCTTCTGTCATGATTTCTGGGAGAAGGTGTGTCTGAAGTAAACAGAGCACCCGGCCTGCAAGCAGTCAACTTCCTTTTCATTTTGTTTATTACATTGACCAGAAAACCTGTACTTGTCTGTTTAAATGAGTCCTGGCTGACATAATTATTGGACTTGCAAGAGTCAACTTAGTTGCCTAGTGGGTAGAGTATCCACCCTGATAGGGGATTGGGGTTTGATCCCTGGTTGAGTCATACCAAAGACTGTAAAAATAGGACCAGATGTGTCTCTGCTTGGCACTCAGCATTAAGGAGATGATGGAGTACAAGGCCTTCTAACAGACTATCTTCCTGTCCAGTACTGGTACATCACGCTGCTCCTTGCTACAGAAACAAGAGGCTCTTGTCCTTTGGGCCGTTCTGGTTTCAGACAAGAGTTACTTAAGTAGTCAGTTGACAATTAAAATTACATTTCACTCATTTTGTTTCCAAAAAAAATAGGGAAACTTTGATCTTGTGAATTGGATGAATGAACAGAAATAAAATTGTAATAAATTAAGTTAAATGGTGAATTGAGGATTGTTTTTCGGAAGAAAGAAAAAACAGACACAAAATACAAAGACACAATTCAGGTGCCGTGTTGAAAATGTTGTGAAATGTTATCTGCTCTTTCCATGGAATAGCAGCACCGAGGTTACGGTTGCTGAGTTCACATTCATTAATATTCCACAAGGCCTCTGACACATGGAGGAAGATGTGTCCTACTGAATGAAATGGAGGAAGATGTGTCCTACTGAATGAAATGGAGGAAGATGTGTCCAACTGAATGAAATGGAGGAAGATGTGTCCTACTGAATGAAATGGAGGAAGATGTGTCCAACTGAATGAAATGGAGGAAGATGTGTCCTACTGAATGAAATGGAGGAAGATGTGTCCATCTGAATGAAATGGAGGAAGATGTGTCCTACTGAATGAAATGGAGGAAGATGTGTCCTACTGAATGAAATGGAGGAAGATGTGTCCAACTGAATGAAATGGAGGAAGATGTGTCCTACTGAATGAAATGGAGGAAGATGTGTCCATCTGAATGAAATGGAGGAAGATGTGTCCAACTGAATGAAATGGAGGAAGATGTGTCCTACTGAATGAAATGGAGGAAGATGTGTCCTACTGAATGAAATGGAGGAAGATGTGTCCAACTGAATGAAATGGAGGAAGATGTGTCCAACTGAATGAAACAGAGGAAGATGTGTCCTACTGAATGAAATGGAGGAAGATGTGTCCTACTGAATGGAATGGAGGAAGATGTGTCCTACTGAATGAAATGGAGGAAGATGTGTCCAACTGAATGAAACAGAGGAAGATGTGTCCTACTGAATGAAATGGAGGAAGATGTGTCCTACTGAATGAAATGGAGGAAGATGTGTCCTACTGAATGAAATGGAGGAAGATGTGTCCAACTGAATGAAACAGAGGAAGATGTGTCCTACTGAATGAAATGGAGGAAGATGTGTCCTACTGAATGAAATGGAGGAAGATGTGTCCAACTGAATGAAATGGAGGAAGATGTGTACAACTGAATGAAATGTAGGAAGATGTGTCCTACTGAATGAAATGGAGGAAGATGTGTCCTACTGAATGGAATGGAGGAAGATGTGTCCTACTGAATGAAATGGAGGAAGATGTGTCCAACTGAATGAAACAGAGGAAGATGTGTCCTACTGAATGAAATGGAGGAAGATGTGTCCTACTGAATGAAATGGAGGAAGATGTGTCCAACTGAATGAAATGGAGGAATATGTGTCCTACTGAATGAAACGGAGGAAGATGTGTCCAACTGAATGAAACAGAGGAAGATGTGTCCTACTGAATGAAATGGAGGAAGATGTGTCCTACTGAATGAAATGGTAGAAGATGTGTCCAACTGAATGAAATGTAGGAAGATGTGTCCTACTGAATGAAATGGAGGAAGATGTGTCCAACTGAATGAAACAGAGGAAGATGTGTCCTACTGAATGAAACGGAGGAAGATGTGTCCTACTGAATGGAATGGAGGAAGATGTGTCCTACTGAATGAAATGGAGGAAGATGTGTCCAACTGAATGAAATGGATGAAGATGTGTCCTACTGAATGAAATGGAGGAAGATGTGTCCAACTGAATGAAATGGAGGAAGATGTGTCCTACTGAATGAAATGGAGGAAGATGTGTCCTACTGAATGAAATGGAGGAAGATGTGTCCTACTGAATGAAATGGAGGAAGATGTGTCCTACTGAATGAAATGGAGGAAGATGTGTCCTACTGAATGAAATGGAGGAAGATGTGTCCTACTGAATGAAATGGAGGAAGATGTGTCCAACTGAATGAAATGGAGGAAGATGTGTCCAACTGAATGAAATGGAGGAAGATGTGTCCTACTGAATGAAATGGAGGAAGATGTGTCCAACTGAATGAAATGGAGGAAGATGTGTCCAACTGAATGAAATGGAGGAAGATGTGTCCTACTGAATGAAACAGAGGAAGATGTGTCCAACTGAATGAAATGGAGGAAGATGTGTCCAACTGAATGAAATGGAGGAAGATGTGTCCAACTGAATGAAATGGAGGAAGATGTGTCCAACTGAATGAAATGGAGGAAGATGTGTCCAACTGAATGAAATGGAGGAAGATGTGTCCAACTGAATGAAATGGAGGAAGATGTGTCCAACTGAATGAAATGGAGGAAGATGTGTCCTACTGAATGAAACGGAGGAAGATGTGTCCAACTGAATGAAATGGAGGAAGATGTGTCCAACTGAATGAAATGGAGGAAGATGTGTACAACTGAATGAAATGGAGGAAGATGTGTCCTACTGAATGAAATGGAGGAAGATGTGTCCAACTGAATGAAACAGAGGAAGATGTGTCCAACTGAATGAAATGGAGGAAGATGTGTCCAACTGAATGAAATGGAGGAAGATGTGTACAACTGAATGAAATGGAGGAAGATGTGTCCTACTGAATGAAATGGAGGAAGATGTGTCCAACTGAATGAAACAGAGGAAGATGTGTCCAACTGAATGAAATGGAGGAAGATGTGTCCTACTGAATGAAATGGAGGAATATGTGTCCAACTGAATGAAATGGAGGAAGATGTGTCCAACTGAATGAAATGGGGAAGATGTGTCGAACTGAATGAAATGGAGGAAGATGTGTCCTACTGAATGAAATGGAGGAAGATGTGTCCTACTGAATGGAATGGAGGAAGATGTGTCCTACTGAATGAAATGGAGGAAGATGTGTCCTACTGAATGAAATGGAGGAAGATGTGTCCTACTGAATGAAATGGAGGAATATGATTCCAACTGAATGAAATGGAGGAAGATGTGTCCAACTGAATGAAATGGAGGAAGATGTGTCCTACTGAATGAAATGGAGGAAGATGTGTCCAACTGAATGAAATGGAGGAAGATGTGTCCTACTGAATGAAATGGAGGAAGATGTGTCCTACTGAATGGAATGGAGGAAGATGTGTCCTACTGAATGAAATGGAGGAAGATGTGTCCTACTGAATGGAATGGAGGAAGATGTGTCCTACTGAATGAAATGGAGGAAGATGTGTCCTACTGAATGAAATGGAGGAAGATGTGTCCTACTGAATGGAATGGAGGAAGATGTGTCCTACTGAATGAAATGGAGGAAGATGTGTCCTACTGAATGAAATGGAGGAAGATGTGTCCTACTGAATGGAATGGAGGAAGATGTGTCCTACTGACTGAAATGGAGGAAGATGTGTCCTACTGAATGAAACAGAGGAAGATGTGTCCTACTGAATGAAATGGAGGAAGATGTGTCCAACTGAATGAAATGGAGGAAGATGTGTCCTACTGAATGAAATGGAGGAAGATGTGTCCTACTGAATGGAATGGAGGAAGATGTGTCCTACTGAATGAAATGGAGGAAGATGTGTCCTACTGAATGAAATGGAGGAAGATGTGTCCTACTGAATGAAATGGAGGAATATGTGTCCAACTGAATGAAATGGAGGAAGATGTGTCCAACTGAATGAAATGGAGGAAGATGTGTCCTACTGAATGAAATGGAGGAAGATGTGTCCAACTGAATGAAATGGAGGAAGATGTGTCCTACTGAATGAAATGGAGGAAGATGTGTCCTACTGAATGGAATGGAGGAAGATGTGTCCTACTGAATGAAATGGAGGAAGATGTGTCCTACTGAATGGAATGGAGGAAGATGTGTCCTACTGAATGAAATGGAGGAAGATGTGTCCTACTGAATGAAATGGAGGAAGATGTGTCCTACTGAATGGAATGGAGGAAGATGTGTCCTACTGAATGAAATGGAGGAAGATGTGTCCTACTGAATGAAATGGAGGAAGATGTGTCCTACTGAATGGAATGGAGGAAGATGTGTCCTACTGACTGAAATGGAGGAAGATGTGTCCTACTGAATGAAACAGAGGAAGATGTGTCCTACTGAATGAAATGGAGGAAGATGTGTCCAACTGAATGAAATGGAGGAAGATGTGTCCTACTGAATGAAATGGAGGAAGATGTGTCCTACTGAATGGAATGGAGGAAGATGTGTCCTACTGAATGAAATGGAGGAAGATGTGTCCTACTGAATGAAATGGAGGAAGATGTGTCCTACTGAATGGAATGGAGGAAGATGTGTCCTACTGAATGAAATGGAGGAAGATGTGTCCTACTGAATGAAATGGAGGAAGATGTGTCCTACTGAATGAAATGGAGGAAGATGTGTCCAACTGAATGAAATGGAGGAAGATGTGTACAACTGAATGAAATGGAGGAAGATGTGTCCTACTGAATGAAATTGAGGAAGATGTGTTCAACTGAATGAAACAGAGGAAGATGTGTCCTACTGAATGGAATGGAGGAAGATGTGTCCTACTGAATGAAATGGAGGAAGATGTGTCCTACTGAATGGAATGGAGTAAGATGTGTCCTACTGACTGAAATGGAGGAAGATGTGTCCTACTGAATGAAACAGAGGAAGATGTGTCCTACTGAATGAAATGGAGGAAGATGTGTCCAACTGAATGAAATGGAGGAAGATGTGTCCTACTGAATGAAATGGAGGAAGATGTGTCCTACTGAATGGAATGGAGGAAGATGTGTCCTACTGAATGAAATGGAGGAAGATGTGTCCTACTGAATGAAATGGAGGAAGATGTGTCCTACTGAATGGAATGGAGGAAGATGTGTCCTACTGAATGAAATGGAGGAAGATGTGTCCTACTGAATGGAATGGAGGAAGATGTGTCCTACTGAATGAAATGGAGGAAGATGTGTCCTACTGAATGAAATGGAGGAAGATGTGTCCTACTGAATGAAATGGAGGAAGATGTGTCCTACTGAATGAAATGGAGGAAGATGTGTCCTACTGAATGAAATGGAGGAAGATGTGTCCTACTGAATGAAACAGAGGAAGATGTGTACAACTGAATGAAATGGAGGAAGATGTGTACAACTTGGTGCATTCTGTATCTATAGTCTGAAATAATGGTTTCATTAATTGGTGTTGTTTATGTTGGTGTATTGTGGTCTGACCACTGCTGAGTTTATTTCCAGTAACTGAAGTAGTTCACAGTAACAGCTGACACAAAGCTGTGTATGTAGAGTTAGAACATGTGTTTCCTAACAACACTGTGGTCAGAGCAGCACTGGGCTGGTTAACACCTCAGACTCAGCAGCTGTTGATTCTTCAGTGGAGTCAGGCGCAGAGAGCAGAGGATTCGGAAAAAACACTTTTTTCCGTACAAACACTGCGCACAAAGAGGGTGACGCACAACACTCCAAAAATGTACTACGCAGGTACATACGCTGTACAGCGGACAATCCAAAAGACAGGAACACTCCTTGACCAAAAACCTCAAACAAGCACGGACACAGGCGGGCTAACTGAACTTAAATAACCCAATTATTCCCGAATGAGAGAGCAAAGGATTAGTATTTCAATGAATATAATTATCAATCTAACTGAACTTAAATAACCCCAACCCAAAACCCCAAACAAGGAACAGGTGAAGGCAATTAGACCCAACAAAACGAAAAGGGGAAAAGGGATCGGTAGCAGCTAGTAGACCGGTGACGACGACCGCCGAGCTCTACCTGAACGGGAAGGGGAGCCACCTTCGGTAGGAGTCGTGACACAACCATTATCACATTGAATAAGAGCTTTCTACATGGTTTCTAATTGGAGTTATTTAGCTGTGTTACTTTGTTCCCCAGTCTAACCTCCCTTCATGTATAATATTTAAAATGACTGCTTCGCTTAAGTAAAACATTTTTAAGTTCTTCAATTACCAGCTGAAGCAGGTCACATAATTAAACTTCATGTAAAATTTGTGGTGGCTTATTTCTGCTTTACCAATTGAGGAGAGTTACAAACTTCACACACCAGTCAGAGTTATATTTAAACTACATCTTTAATAATAAGAGCTTTGCAATAGCCTTTTGACTTTCAATGATGCACCATCTCTAATGAACCATTGAAAGTGACTACAGAAAATGACAAAGATCTTTTATAGCCAAGATACACCCCTCTCAACCTACATGACAAACCACAGATTTAAGGAACAGTTCACAAATAAATACTTTTACTTAAGAGAGAGGAGTATCCCATAGCCAGATAGCATTCGCTATGGTCCTTCTGTAGCTCAGTTGGTAGAGCATGGTGCTTGTAACACCAGGGTAGTGGGTTCGATTCCCGGGACCACCCATACGTAGAATGTATGCACACATGACTGTAAGTCGCTTTGGATAAAAGCGTCTGCTAAATGGCATATATTATTATTATATTATAACTATCGTTCAGTTTGGTCCCTAAGACGAGGTTCTAATCTCGTTCCTGGTACTTCATAGCACTACCATTACCTCGTCCAATGGCACAACTCAATTGTCAACTCCTCCCATCTCAAGTAAACCCCCTCTTGACCCCACTCCTGGACAAGCTCACTGAGGGGAGTGACTGGAGCACAGACATTGTGGAGACAAGTAATTGGTTCCCCCTTAATCACGCCATCCCTTCACATGGTTTAACAGATAAATTCACACATGAAGACAATGTTCCATTCTGTCCTCTTCCCTTTCTAATATTCTGCATAGCACCAGAGACATGTAAAAGACAAGCCTGACCTCTCCCCTCTCTGGGCCCCAAGTGACTGAGCCCCAGCTGAGGGAAGAAATGCAACTGCCAACACTAGAGTCTATTAGAAATACATTCTAAAAAAAAACTATTTCACATGAGAATATTATGCAGATATGACATCTGAATTACTTATGTTACCCAACTAATTCTGATTCATCCACCGCAAATTACCTTTGAAATTGTGATTTAAAAGTTGTGGACATTTATTTGCTAATTGTTTACATCAAATGTTCCTTGAATGTTGGCTTGTATGACCTATGCAGTGGCTCCCAAACGTTTTATAGTCCTGTACATCTTCAAACATTCAACCTCCATCTGTACCCCTCTAGCACCAGGGTCAGCTGTACCCCCTCTAGCACCAGGGTCATCTGTACCCCCTCTAGCACCAGGGTCAGCTGTACCCCCTCTAGCACCAGGGTCAGCTGTACCCCCTCTAGCACCAGGGTCAGCTGTACCCCTCTAGCACCAGGGTCAGCTGTACCCCTCTAGCACCAGGGTCAGCTGTACCCCCTCTAGCACCAGGGTCAGCTGTACCCCTCTAGCACCAGGGTCAGCGCACTCTCAACGGTTGTTTTATGCCATCATTGTAAGCCTGCCACACACACTATACGACACATTTATTAAACATAACATCACAACCCGGCTGTTATGGCCGTTTTGGAGCAGTGGCTTCTTCCTTGATGAACAACCTTTCAGGTTATGTCGATATAGGACCCGTTTTACTGTGGATATAGATACTTTTGTACCTGTTTCCTCCAGCATCTTCACAAGGTCCTTTGATGTTGTTCTGGGATTGATTTGCACTTTTCGCACCAAAGTACGTTCATCTCTAGGAGAAAGAACGCGTCTCCTTCCTGAGTGGTATGACGGCTGCGTGGTCCCATGGTGTTTATACTTGTGTACTATTGTTTGTACAGATGAACGTGGTACCTTCAGGTATTTGGAAATTGCTCCCAAGGATGAACCAGACTTGTGGAGGTCTACATTTTGTTCTGATGTCTTGGCTGATTTCTTTTGATTTTCCCATGATGTCAAGCAAAGAGGCACTGAGTTTGAAGGTAGGCCTTGAAATACATCCACAGGTACACATCCAATTGACTCAATGACGTCAATTAGCCTATCATAAGCTTCTGAAGCCATGACATAATTTTCTGGAATTCTCCAAGTTGTTTAAAGGCACAGTCAACTTAGTGAATGTAAACTTCTGACCCACTGGAATAGTGATACAGTGAATTATAAGTGAAATAATCTGTCTGTAAACAATTGTTGGAAAAATGACTTGTGTCGTGCACAAAGTAGATGTCCTAACTGACTTGCCAAAACTATAGTGTGTTAACAAGACATCTGTGGAGTGGTTGAAAAACGAGTTTTAATGACAACAACCTAAGTGTATGTAAACTTCCGACTTCAACTGTATACCAGGAGCTGTGCCAGACCAGCCACGTCTGACTCATCCAGCTGTCACGCATATAATTCACTGGCTTGTATGCGAAGCAGCAATAGTTTCAAAACATCTCCTGACATGTCACTGATGTGTCGTGTTGTTTGATGAAGACATTGTCTGTGTAGTATTTTTTATTTTTTTGCTTTCACAAATGTCTTACTACTTGAAAGTTGGTCGTAATTCTCGCTCAAAATACTCCTGTGGCTTATTTTAAAATTAGCATGTTTTGTTTCTAAATGTTTCGTCAGGTTGTGAGATAGTACTTTTGCACATATAATAAATAAAGTGTAGCTGAGGAAAGGTTGCTAGATCGAATCCCTGAGCTGAGAAGGGAAAAATATGTTGTTCTGCCACTGAACAAGGCAGTTCCTAGACCAGCTAACCCACTGTTCCTAGACCAGCTAACCCACTGTTCCTAGACCAGTTAACCCACTGTTCCTAGACCAGCTAACCCACTGTTCCTAGACCAGTTAACCCACTGTTCCTAGACCAGCTAACCCACTGTTCCTAGACCAGTTAACCCACTGTTCCTAGACCAGCTAACCCACTGTTCCCAGACCAGCTAACCCACTGTTCCCAGACCAGCTAACCCACTGTTCCTAGACCAGTTAACCCACTGTTCCTAGACCAGCTAACCCACTGTTCCTAGACCAGTTAACCCACTGTTCCTAGACCAGTTAACCCACTGTTCCTAGACCAGCTAACCCACTGTTCCTAGACCAGCTAACCCACTGTTCCTAGACCAGTTAACCCACTGTTCCTAGACCAGTTAACCCACTGTTCCTAGACCAGTTAACCCACTGTTCCTAGACCAGTTAACCCACTGTTCCTAGACCAGCTAACCCACTGTTCCTAGACCAGCTAACCCACTGTTCCTAGACCAGTTAACCCACTGTTCCTAGACCAGTTAACCCACTGTTCCTAGACCAGTTAACCCACTGTTCCTAGACCAGTTAACCCACTGTTCCTAGACCAGCTAACCCACTGTTCCTAGACCAGTTAACCCACTGTTCCTAGACCAGTTAACCCACTGTTCCTAGACCAGCTAACCCACTGTTCCTAGACCAGTTAACCCACTGTTCCTAGACCAGCTAACCCACTGTTCCTAGACCAGTTAACCCACTGTTCCTAGACCAGTTAACCCACTGTTCCTAGACCAGCTAACCCACTGTTCCTAGACCAGTTAACCCACTGTTCCTAGACCAGTTAACCCACTGTTCCTAGACCAGCTAACCCACTGTTCCTAGACCAGTTAACCCACTGTTCCTAGACCAGCTAACCCACTGTTCCTAGACCAGTTAACCCACTGTTCCTAGACCAGTTAACCCACTGTTCCTAGACCAGTTAACCCACTCTTCCTAGACCAGTTAACCCACTGTTCCTAGACCAGTTAACCCACTGTTCCTAGACCAGTTAACCCACTGTTCCTAGACCAGTTAACCCACTGTTCCAAAACCAGTTAACCCACTGTTCCTAGACCAGTTAACCCACTGTTCCTAGACCAGTTAACCCACTGTTCCTATACCAGTTAACCCACTGTTCCTAGACCAGTTAACCCACTGTTCCTAGACCAGTTAACCCACTGTTCCTAGACCAGTTAACCCACTGTTCCTAGACCAGTTAACCCACTGTTCCTAGACCAGTTAACCCACTGTTCCTAGACCAGTTAACCCACTGTTCCTAGACCAGTTAACCCACTGTTCCTAGACCAGCTAACCCACTGTTCCTAGACCAGTTAACCCACTGTTCCTAGACCAGTTAACCCACTGTTCCTAGACCAGCTAACCCACTGTTCCTAGACCAGTTAACCCACTGTTCCTAGACCAGTTAACCCACTGTTCCTAAACCAGCTAACCCACTGTTCCTAGACCAGCTAACCCACTGTTCCTAGACCAGTTAACCCACTGTTCCTAGACCAGTTAACCCACTGTTCCTAAACCAGCTAACCCACTGTTCCTAGACCAGCTAACCCACTGTTCCTAGACCAGTTAACCCACTGTTCCTAGACCAGCTAACCCACTGTTCCTAGACCAGTTAACCCACTGTTCCTAGACCAGTTAACCCACTGTTCCTAGACCAGTTAACCCACTGTTCCTAGACCAGCTAACCCACTGTTCCTAGACCAGTTAACCCACTGTTCCTAGACCAGTTAACCCACTGTTCCAAAACCAGTTAACCCACTGTTCCTAGACCAGTTAACCCACTGTTCCTAGACCAGCTAACCCACTGTTCCTAGACCAGCTAACCCACTGTTCCTAGACAAGTTCACCCACTGTTCCTAGACCAGTTAACCCACTGTTCCTAGACCAGCTAACCCACTGTTCCTAGACCAGTTAACCCACTGGTCCTAGACCAGTTAACCCACTGTTCCTAGACCAGCTAACCCACTGTTCCTAGACCAGTTAACCCACTGTTCCTAGACCAGTTAACCCACTGTTCCTAGACCAGCTAACCCACTGTTTCTAGACCAGTTAACCCATTGTTCCTAGACCAGTTAACCCAATGTTCCTAGACCAGTTAACCCACTGTTCCTAGACCAGTTAACCCACTGTTCCTAGACCAGTTAACCCACTGTTCCTAGACCAGCTAACCCACTGTTCCTAGACCAGTTAACCCACTGTTCCTAGACCAGTTAACCCACTGTTCCTAGACCAGCTAACCCACTGTTCCTAGACCAGTTAACCCACTGTTCCTAGACCAGTTAACCCACTGTTCCTAGACCAGTTAACCCACTGTTCCTAGACCAGTTAACCCACTGTTCCTAGACCAGTTAACCCACTGTTCCTAGACCAGTTAACCCACTGTTCCTAGACCAGTTAACCCACTGTTCCTAGACCAGCTAACCCACTGTTCCTAGACCAGTTAACCCACTGTTCCTAGACCAGTTAACCCACTGTTCCTAGACCAGTTAACCCACTGTTCCTAGACCAGTTAACCCACTGTTCCTAGACCAGTTAACCCACTGTTCCTAGACCAGTTAACCCACTGTTCCTAGACCAGCTAACCCACTGTTCCTAGACCAGCTAACCCACTGTTCCTAGACCAGTTAACCCACTGTTCCTAGACCAGTTAACCCACTATTCCTAGACCAGTTAACCCACTGTTCCTAGACCAGTTAACCCACTATTCCTCGGTCCGTCATTGAAAATAAGAATTTGTTCTTAAACTGACTTAATAAAATTGGACATTGTGTTGTTATTTCGCTGAACACGAGATGGTTTCATTTTACTTTTGGCAGTGAAACCAGGCTCCTCAGGCGAGGAAAAACCTCACCCAAATGTATATCCCCGTTAGAAAATATAAATGGACCGATGTGAATCACATTTTTACCTGGTGTTCCCATGACGGCATTCAGCGTTCCCCTGGGGGTGCGTTTCAGAGTAACTGCTGTAGGCTATTCACTTCCTAATGTAGGATATTCACTTCCTGCTGTAGGCTATTCACTTCCTGCTGTAGGCTATTCACTTCCTGCTGTAGGCTATTCACTTCCTGCTGTACGCTATTCAATTCCTACTGTAGGCTATTCACTTCCTGCTGTAGGCTATTCAGTTCCTACTGTAGGATATTCACTTCCTGCTTTAGGCTATTCACTTCCTGCTGTAGGCTATTCAATTCCTGCTGTAGGTTATTCACTTCCTGCTGTAGGCTATTCACTTCCTGCTGTACGCTATTCACTTCCTACTGTAGCCTATTCACTTCCTACTGTAGGCTATTCAGTTCCTACTGTAGGCTATTCAGTTCCTACTGTAGGATATTCACTTCTTGCTGTAGGCTATTCACTTCCTGCTGAAGGCTATTCACTTCCTGCTGTAGGCTATTCACTTCTTGCTGTAGGCTATTCACTTCCTGCTGATGGCTATTCACTTCCTGCTGTAGTCTATTCAATTCATACTGTAGGCTATTCAATTCCTGCTGTAGTCTATTCAATACCTACTGTAGGCTATTCACTTCCTGCTGTAGGCTATTCAATTAATTCTGTAGTCTATTCAATTCCTGCTGAAGTCTATTCAATTCCTACTGTAGGCTATTCAATTCCTACTGTATGCTATTCACTTCCTGTTGCTGCAGAATTCAAATGTAGACTAACCAACTCATACTTGTTTCAGGTGATTATAGGTAAACCAATCCCTCCTAATATACTGGTCCAACAGTATGTTTCAGGTGATTATAGGTAAACCAATCCCTCCTAATATACTGGTCCAACAGTATGTTTCAGGTGATTATAGGTAAACCAATCCCTCCTAATATACTGGTCCAACAGTATGTTTCAGGTGATTATAGGTAAACCAATCCCTCCTAATATACTGGTCCAACAGTATGTTTCAGGTGATTATAGGTAAACCATCATGTTCTACTCTCTGTTCCTCCCTGTCTCATCATGTTCTACTCTCTCTGTTCCCCCTGCCTCATCCTGTTCTACTCTCTCTCTCTGTTCCTCCCTGTCTCATCATGTTCTACTCTCTCTGTTCCCCCTGTCTCATCATGTTCTACTCTCTCTGTTCCTCCCTGTCTCATCATGTTCTACTCTCTCTCTCTCTGTTCCTCCCTGTCTCATCCTGTTCTACTCTCTCTCTCTGTTCCTCCCTGTCTCACCCTGTTCTACTCTCTCTCTCTGTTCCTCCCTGTCTCATCCTGTTCTACTCTCTCTCTCTCTGTTCCTCCCTGTCTCATCCTGTTCTACTCTCTCTCTGTTCCTCCCTGTCTCATCATGTTCTACTCTCTCTGTTCCTCCCTGTCTCATCCTGTTCTACTCTCTCTCTCTCTGTTCCTCCCTGTCTCATCCTGTTCTACTCTCTCTCTCTGTTCCTCCCTGTCTCATCCTGTTCTACTCTCTCCCTGTTCCTCCCTGTCTCATCCTGTTCTACTCTCTCTCTCTGTTCCTCCCTGTCTCATCATGTTCTACTCTCTCTGTTCCTCCCTGTCTCATCCTGTTCTACTCTCTCTCTCTCTGTTCCTCCCTGTCTCATCCTGTTCTACTCTCTGTTCCTCCCTGTCTCACCCTGTTCTACTCTCTCTCTGTTCCTCCCTGTCTCACCCTGTTCTACTCTCTCTCTGTTCCTCCCTGTCTCACCCTGTTCTACTCTCTCTCTGTTCCTCCCTGTCTCACCCTGTTCTACTCTCTCTCTGTTCCTCCCTGTCTCATCCTGTTCTACTCTCTCTGTTACTCCCTGTCTCATCCTGTTCTACTCTCTCTCTCTGTTCCTCCCTGTCTCATCCTGTTCTACTCTCTGTCTGTTCCTCCCTGTCTCATCCTGTTCTACTCTCTCTGTTACTCCCTGTCTCATCCTGTTCTACTCTCTCTCTGTTCCTCCCTGCCTCATCCTGTTCTACTCTCTCTGTTACTCCCTGTCTCATCCTGTTCTACTCTCTCTCTGTTCCTCCCTGTCTCATCCTGTTCTCTCTCTCTCTCTGTTCTTCCCTGTCTCATCCTGTTCTACTCTCTCTGTTCCTCCCTGTCTCACCCTGTTCTACTCTCTCTCTGTTCCTCCCTGTCTCATCCTGTTCTACTCTCTCTGTTACTCCCTGTCTCATCCTGTTCTACTCTCTCTCTGTTCCTCCCTGTCTCATCCTGTTCTACTCTCTCTGTTCCTCCCTGTCTCACCCTGTTCTACTCTCTCTCTGTTCCTCCCTGTCTCACCCTGTTCTACTCTCTCTCTGTTCCTCCCTGTCTCATCCTGTTCTACTCTCTCTGTTACTCCCTGTCTCATCCTGTTCTACTCTCTCTCTCTGTTCCTCCCTGTCTCATCCTGTTCTACTCTCTCTGTTCCTCCCTGTCTCACCCTGTTCTACTCTCTCTCTGTTCCTCCCTGTCTCACCCTGTTCTACTCTCTCTCTGTTCCTCCCTGCCTCATCCTGTTCTACTCTCTCTCTCTGTTCCTCCCTGTCTCATCCTGTTCTACTCTCTCTCTCTCTGTTCCTCCCTGTCTCACCCTGTTCTACTCTCTCTCTGTTCCTCCCTGCCTCATCCTGTTCTACTCTCTCTCTCTGTTCCTCCCTGTCTCATCCTGTTTCTCTCTCTCTGAGAGAGATATTGTCTCTAGAAACATCATTGAAACCAGGAGATGTCATTGCATGTGTGGGTGGTGGAACTAATAAATTGGATAATGTATAGTGAGCAGGACTAGAGGCTCTACAGTGAAATAAGCCAATAAACACTAACCAGAACAGCAATGGACAAGGCATCTTGACATTAAGGAGAGGCATCCTTAGTCGAGTGATCAAAAGGGTCCAGTGAGTGGAGAGGTTGGTTGGGAGTCACGGCGATTTAGACAGCTAGCCAGGCCATCGGTAGCAAGCTAGCATAGGATGGAGGTCTGTTAGCCACCTCGTGCATTTCCGTCGGTAGATTAGTGGGGTTCCGTGTGGTAGAGGGGATTCATCCAAATCACACAACAACAACAATAAAAACAATAGATATAGTTATAACAATAGATATACAATAGATATAATATATAGTTATAACAATAGATATACAATAGATATAATATATAGTTATAACAATAGATATACAATAGATATACAATAGATATACAATAGATATAATATATAGTTATAACAATAGATATACAATAGATATAATATATAGTTATAACAATAGATATAATATATAGTTATAACAATAGATATAATATATAGTTATAACAATAGATATAATATATAGTTATAACAATAGATATACAATAGATATAGTTATAACTATAGATATACAATAGATATAGTCATAACAATAGATATACAATAGATATAGTTATAACAATAGATATACAATAGATATAATATATAGTTATAACAATAGATATACAATAGATATAATATATAGTTATAACAATAGATATACAATAGATATAATATATAGTTATAACAATAGATATACAATAGATATAATATATAGTTATAACAATAGATATACAATAGATATAATATATAGTTATAACAGTAGATATACAATAGATATAGTTATAACTATAGATATACAATAGATATAGTTATAACAGTAGATATACAATAGATATAGTTATAACTATAGATATACAATAGATATAGTCATAACAATAGATATACAATAGATATAATATATAGTTATAACAATAGATATACAATAGATATAATATATAGTTATAACAATAGATATACAATAGATATAATATATAGTTATAACAATAGATATACAATAGATATAATATATAGTTATAACAATAGATATACAATAGATATAATATATAGTTATAACAATAGATATACAATAGATATAATATATAGTTATAACAGTAGATATACAATAGATATACAATAGATATAATATATAGTTATAACAATAGATATACAATAGATATAATATATAGTTATAACTATAGATATACAATAGATATAGTTATAACAGTAGATATACAATAGATATAGTTATAACTATAGATATACAATAGATATAATATATAGTTATAACAGTAGATATACAATAGATATAGTTATAACTATAGATATACAATAGATATAGTTATAACAGTAGATATACAATAGATATAGTTATAACTATAGTTATACAATAGATATAGTTATAACTATAGATATACAATAGATATAATATATAGTTATAACAGTAGATATACAATAGATATAATATATAGTTATAACAGTAGATATACAATAGATATAGTTATAACAGTAGATATACAATAGATATAGTTATAACAGTAGATATACAATAGATATAGTTATAACAGTAGATATACAATAGATATAGTTATAACTATAGTTATACAATAGATATAGTTATAACTATAGATATACAATAGATATAATATATAGTTATAACAATAGATATACAATAGATATAATATATAGTTATAACAGTAGATATACAATAGATATAGTTATAACTATAGATATACAATAGATATAGTTATAACAGTAGATATACAATAGATATAGTTATAACAGTAGATATACAATAGATATAGTTATAACAATAGATATACAATAGATATAGTTATAACTATAGATATACAATAGATATAGTTATAACAGTAGATATACAATAGATATAGTTATAACTATAGATATATACAATAGATATAGTTATAACAGTAGATATACAATAGATATAGTTATAACAATAGATATACAATAGATATAGTTATAACTATAGATATACAATAGATATAATATATAGTTATAACAGTAGATATACAATAGATATAGTTATAACAATAGATATACAATAGATATAATATATAGTTATAACAGTAGATATACAATAGATATAGTTATAACAATAGATATACAATAGATATAATATATAGTTATAACAGTAGATATACAATAGATATAGTTATAACTATAGATATACAATAGATATAGTTATAACAGTAGATATAGTTATAACAATAGATATACAATAGATATAGTTATAACTATAGATATACAATAGATATACAATAGATATAGTTATAACTATAGATATACAATAGATATAGTTATAACAATAGATATAGTTATAACAATAGATATACAATAGATATAGTTATAACAATAGATATACAATAGATATAGTTATAACAATAGATATAGTTATAACAATAGATATACAATAGATATAGTTATAACTATAGATATACAATAGATATACAATAGATATAGTTATAACAATAGATATACAATAGATATAGTTATAACAATAGATATAGTTATAACAATAGATATACAATAGATATAGTTATAACAATAGATATACAATAGATATAGTTATAACAATAGATATACAATAGATATAGTTATAACAATAGATATACAATAGATATAGTTATAACAATAGATATACAATAGATATAGTTATAACAATAGATATAGTTATAACAATAGATATAGTTATAACAATAGATATAGTTATAACAATAGATATAGTTATAACAATAGATATAGTTATAACAATAGATATAGTTATAACAATAGATATAGTTATAACAATAGATATACAATAGATATAGTTATAACAATAGATATACAATAGATATAGTTATAACAATAGATATACAATAGATATAGTTATAACAATAGATATACAATAGATATAGTTATAACTATAGATATAGTTATAACAATAGATATAGTTATAACAATAGATATACAATAGATATACAATAGATATACAATAGATATACAATAGATATAGTTATAACAATAGATATAGTTATAACAATAGATATAGTTATAACAATAGATATAGTTATAACAATAGATATAGTTATAACAATAGATATACAATAGATATAGTTATAACAATAGATATACAATAGATATAGTTATAACAATAGATATACAATAGATATAGTTATAACAATAGATATACAATAGATATAGTTATAACAATAGATATAGTTATAACAATAGATATAGTTATAACAATAGATATACAATAGATATAGTTATAACAATAGATATACAATAGATATAGTTATAACAATAGATATACAATAGATATAGTTATAACAATAGATATACAATAGATATAGTTATAACAATAGATATACAATAGATATAGTTATAACTATAGATATACAATAGATATAGTTATAACAATAGATATAGTTATAACAATAGATATAGTTATAACAATAGATATAGTTATAACAATAGATATAGTTATAACAATAGATATAGTTATAACAATAGATATAGTTATAACAATAGATATAGTTATAACAATAGATATAGTTATAACAATAGATATACAATAGATATACAATAGATATAGTTATAACTATAGATATACAATAGATATACAATAGATATAGTTATAACAATAGATATACTATAGATATACAATAGATATAGTTATAACTATAGATATACAATAGATATACAATAGATATAGTTATAACAATAGATATACAATAGATATAGTTATAACAATAGATATAGTTATAACAATAGATATACAATAGATATAATATATAGTTATAACTATAGATATACAATAGATATAATATATAGTTATAACTATAGATATACAATAGATATAATATATAGTTATAACTATAGATATACAATAGATATAGTTATAACAATAGATATAGTTATAACTATAGATATACAATAGATATAATATATAGTTATAACTATAGATATACAATAGATATAATATATAGTCATAACAATAGATATACAATAGATATAGTCATAACAATAGATATACAATAGATATAGTTATAACTATAGATATACAATAGATATAATATATAGTTATAACAATAGATATACAATAGATATAGTTATAACTATAGATATACAATAGATATAGTTATAACTATAGATATACAATAGATATAGTTATAACTATAGATATACAATAGATATAGTCATAACAATAGATATACAATAGATATAGTTATAACTATAGATATACAATAGATATAGTTATAACTATAGATATACAATAGATATAGTTATAACAGTAGATATACAATAGATATAGTTATAACTATAGTTATACAATAGATATAGTTATAACAATAGATATACAATAGATATAGTTATAACTATAGATATACAATAGATATAATATATAGTTATAACAATAGATATACAATAGATATAATATATAGTTATAACTATAGATATACAATAGATATAATATATAGTTATAACAATAGATATACAATAGATATAGTTATAACAATAGATATACAATAGATATAGTCATAACAATAGATATACAATAGATATAGTTATAACTATAGATATACAATAGATATAGTTATAACAATAGATATACAATAGATATAATATATAGTCATAACAATAGATATACAATAGATATAGTTATAACTATAGATATACAATAGATATAGTTATAACAATAGATATACAATAGATATAATATATAGTTATAACAATAGATATACAATAGATATAGTTATAACAATAGATATACAATAGATATAGTCATAACAATAGATATACAATAGATATAGTTATAACTATAGATATACAATAGATATAGTTATAACAATAGATATACAATAGATATAATATATAGTCATAACAATAGATATACAATAGATATAGTTATAACTATAGATATACAATAGATATAGTTATAACAATAGATATACAATAGATATAGTCATAACAATAGATATACAATAGATATACAATAGATATACAATAGATATAGTTATAACTATAGATATACAATAGATATAGTTATAACAATAGATATACAATAGATATAGTTATAACAATAGATATACAATAGATATAGTTATAACTATAGATATACAATAGATATAGTTATAACTATAGATATACAATAGATATAGTTATAACAGTAGATATACAATAGATATAGTTATAACTATAGATATACAATAGATGTAGTCATAACAATAGATATACAATAGATATAGTTATAACTATAGATATACAATAGATATAGTTATAACAGTAGATATACAATAGATATAGTTATAACTATAGATATACAATAGATATAGTTATAACTATAGATATACAATAGATATAGTTATAACTATAGATATACAATAGATATAGTTATAACAATAGATATAGTCATAACAATAGATATACAATAGATATACAATAGATATAGTCATAACAATAGATATACAATAGATATACAATAGATATAGTTATAACTATAGATATACAATAGATATAATATATAGTTATAACAATAGATATACAATAGATATACAATAGATATACAATAGATATACAATAGATATAGTTATAACTATAGATATACAATAGATATAATATATAGTTATAACAATAGATATACAATAGATATAATATATAGTTATAACTATAGATATACAATAGATATAATATATAGTTATAACAATAGATATACAATAGATATAATATATAGTTATAACAATAGATATACAATAGATATAATATATAGTTATAACAATAGATATACAATAGATATAATATATAGTTATATTAATGAATGTGAACTCAGCAACCGTAATTCCAGAACAGTCCCACTGTTGTAATAGTGTGATGTGTATCTTCTGACAGACTCTATGCTGAGTAAAGTCATGTTTTTATCCTAAAACGTTTTTCTACCAGAACCAAAGTGTGGATGCAGTCACTATTTAGAGCAGTTCATCTCATTAACCCAGAACTATAATCTTGTGTGATTAAGTTTTGGGTTCTTATACTACAGTAGGTGAGACACATGTTATTTGTTACAGCAGTTTCCATTGAAACGAACAGAGGAGTTTATGCAAATCAACCCTTTCTGTCTTGACATCTGAAGGAGGAGTCTCTGAAAACCTATTTAAATCAGTCTGTCCTGACTCAGCTCAGCAGTCTCCAGCCTACCAACTGGTCTCTAATAACTATTTAAAACAGTCTGTCCTGACTCAGCTCAACACTCTCCAGTCTACCAACTGGTCTCTGTAATAACTATTTAAATCAGTCTGTCCTGACTCAGCTCAACACTCTCCAGTCTACCAACTGGTCTCTAATAACTATTTAAAACAGTCTGTCCTGACTCAGCTCAACACTCTCCAGTCTACCAACTGGTCTCTGTAACTTCATCTTTGTCTCTGTGGTGTCCAGTCTTCAGGTGATGATGGGGGTATTGAATCATCTCTCTACTCTCCTCCTCCTCTCTCTCCTTCCTCCTTCTCTCTCTCATGTAGTGGTTAAGTTCAGTGATGTTCCACAGTGCCAGAAGTTCTTCCTGGAGGGGACAACTCCAAATCTCCCAGGTATTTTGGTTGGTGGGACGGTCCAGAACCAGAACCGCTACAAGCCGATCTGCCAGTTGTTCAAAAACACCTACAGGTTTGCAACTCTCTACGACACGACCAACAGGATCCCTGTGTTCTCAGCCTACACCTTCACTGGTAATATATCGGGTAGACCAAGTCAGTCCTGGATGATAGAGCCTCAGGTAGTTCTAATCTCTATTCATTCAACATGTGTATTGAATGTGTTGCATCCACTTTAACTTAAGTCTAGATCGTTAAATTGTGAACTTGTTAATGACTTAATGTCTAAACTTGTTACAGAGTTGTAATGTCTAAACTTGTGACAGAGTTGTAATGTATAAACGTGTTACAGAGTTGTAATGTCTGAACTTGTTACAGAGTTGTAATGTCTGAACTTGTTACAGAGTTGTAATGTCTGAACTTGTTACAGAGTTGTAATACAGAGTATAAACTTGTTACAGAGTTGTAATGTCTGAACTTGTTACAGAGTTGTAATGTCTGAACTTGTTACAGAGTTGTAATGTCTGAAACTCTGTTACAGAGTTGTAATGTCTGAACTTGTTACAGAGTTGTAATGTCTGAACTTGTTACAGAGTTGTAATGTCTGAACTTACAGAGTTAATGTCAGAGTTGTAATGTCTGAACTTGTTACAGAGTTGTAATGTCTGAACTTGTTACAGAGTTGTAATGTCTGAACTTGTTACAGAGTTGTAATGTCTGAACTTGTTACAGAGTTGTAATGTATAAACTTGTTACAGAGTTGTAATGTCTGAACTTGTTACAGACTTGTAATGTCTGAACTTGTTACAGAGTTGTAATGTCTGAACTTGTTACAGAGTTGTAATGTATAAACTTGTTACAGAGTTGTAATGTCTGAACTTGTTACAGAGTTGTAATGTCTGAACTTGTTACAGAGTTGTAATGTATAAACTTGTTACAGAGTTGTAATGTAATGTTACTGAACTCTGAACTTGTTACAGAGTTGTAATGTCTGAACTTGTTACAGAGTTGTAATGTCTGAACTTGTTACAGAGTTGTAATGTCTAAACTTGTTACAGAGTTGTAATGTATAAACTTGTTACAGAGTTGTAATGTCTGAACTTGTTACAGACTTGTAATGTCTGAACTTGTTACAGAGTTGTAATGTCTGAACTTGTTACAGAGTTGTAATGTCTGAACTTGTTACAGAGTTGTAATGTATAAACTTGTTACAGAGTTGTAATGTCTGAACTTGTTACAGACTTGTAATGTCTAAACTTGTTACAGAGTTGTAATGTCTGAACTTGTTACAGAGTTGTAATGTCTGAACTTGTTACAGAGTTGTAATGTATAAACTTGTTACAGAGTAATGTATAAACTTGTTACAGAGTTGTAATGTCTAAACTTGTTACAGAGTTGTAATGTCTGAACTTGTTACAGAGTTGTAATGTCTGAACTTGTTACTTGTAATGTCTGAACTTGTTACAGAGTTGTAATGTCTGAACTTGTTACAGAGTTGTAATGTCTGAACTAATGTTACTTGTTACAGAGTAATGTATAAACTTGTTACAGAGTTGTAATGTTAAACTTGTTACAGAGTTGTAATGTCTGAACTTGTTACAGAGTTGTAATGTATAAACTTGTTACAGAGTTGTAATGTCTGAACTTGTTACAGAGTTGTAATGTCTGAACTTGTTACAGAGTTGTAATGTATAAACTTGTTACAGAGTTGTAATGTCTGAACTTGTTACAGAGTTGTAATGTCTGAACTTGTTACAGAGTTTTAATGTATAAACTTGTTACAGAGTTGTAATGTCTGAACTTGTTACAGAGTTGTAATGTCTGAACTTGTTACAGAGTTGTAATGTCTGAACTTGTTACAGAGTTGTAATGTCTGAACTTGTTACAGAGTTGTAATGTCTAAACTTGTTACAGAGTTGAATGTCTGAACTTGTTACAGAGTTGTAATGTCTGAACTTGTTACAGAGTTGTAATGTCTGAACTTACAGAGTTTACAGAGTTGTAATGTCTAAACTTGTTACAGAGTTGTAATGTCTGAACTTGTTACAGAGTTGTAATGTCTGAACTTGTTACAGAGTTGTAATGTATAAACTTGTTACAGAGTTGTAATGTCTAAACTTGTTACAGTTGTAATGTCTGAAGTTGTAATGTATAAACTTGTTACAGAGTTGTAATGTTTTAATGTAATGTCTGAACTTGTTACAGAGTTGTAATGTCTAAACTTGTTACAGAGTTGTAATGTATAAACTTGTTACAGAGTTGTAATGTCTGAACTTGTTACAGAGTTGTAATGTCTGAACTTGTTACAGAGTTGTAATGTAAACTTGAACTTGTTACTTGAGTTGTAAATGTCTGAAATACAGAGTGTAATGTAAACTTGTTACAGAGTTGTAATGTATAAACTTGTTACAGAGTTGTAATGTATAAACTTGTTACAGAGTTGTAATGTCTAAACTTGTTACAGAGTTGTAATGTCTGAACTTGTTACAGAGTTGTAATGTCTAAACTTGTTACAGAGTTTTAATGTCTGAACTTGTTACAGAGTTGAGTTGGTAATGTCTGAACTTGTTACTGAGTTGTAATGTATAAACTTGTTACAGAGTTGTAATGTATAAACTTGTTACAGAGTTGTAATGTCTAAACTTGTTACAGAGTTGTAATGTATAAACTTGTTACAGAGTTGTAATGTCTAACTTGTTACAGAGTTGTAAAACTTGTTACAGAGTTGTAATGTACAGAGTTGTAAAACTTGTTACAGAGTTGTAATGTATAAACTTGTTACAGTTGAGTTAAACTTGTTATAATGTCTGAACTTGTTACAGAGTTGTAATGTCTAAACTTGTTACAGAGTTGTAATGTCTGAACTTGTTACAGAGTTGTAATGTCTGGAACTGAACTTGTTACAGAGTTGTAATGTCTGAACTTGTTACAGAGTTGTAATGTCTGAACTTGTTACAGAGTTGTAATGTATAAACTTGTTACAGAGTTGTAATGTATAAACTTGTTACAGAGTTGTAATGTCTAAACTTGTTACAGAGTTGTAATGTCTAAACTTGTTACAGAGTTGTGATGTATGAACTTGTTACAGAGTTGTAATGTCTAAACTTGTTACAGAGTTGTAATGTCTGAACTTGTTACTGAACTTGTTACAGAGTTGTAATGTCTGAAATTGTTACAGAGTTGTAATGTATAGACTTGTTACAGAGTTTTAATGTATAAACTTGTTACAGAGTTGTAATGTCTGAACTTGTTACAGAGTTGTAATGTCTAAACTTGTTACAGAGTTTTAATGTAGTTAAACTTGTTACAGAGTTGTAATGTCTGAACTTGTTACAGAGTAATGTCTGAACTTGTTACAGAGTTGTAATGTCTAAACTTGTTACAGAGTTGTAATGTCTGAACTTGTTACAGAGTTGTAATGTATAAACTTGTTACAGAGTTGTAATGTCTAAACTTGTTACAGAGTTGTAATGTCTAAAACTTGTTGAACTTGTTAGAGTTGTAATGTATAAACTTGTTACAGAGTTGTAATGTCTAAACTTGTTACAGAGTTGTAATGTCTGAACTTGTTACAGAGTTGTAATGTATAAACTTGTTACAGAGTTGTAATGTCTGAACTTGTTACAGAGTTGTATTGTATAAACTTGTTACAGAGTTGTAATGTCTAGTTGTACAACTTGTTACAGAGTTGTAATGTCTGAACTTGTTACAGAGTTGTAATGTCTAAACTTGTTACAGAGTTGTAATGTCTGAACTTGTTACAGAGTTGTAATGTATAAACTTGTTACAGACAGAGCTTGTAATGTCTAAACTTGTTACAGAGTTGTAATGTCTGAACTTGTTACAGAGTTGTAAAATGTCTGAACTTGTTACTGAGTTGTAATGTATAAACTTGTTACAGAGTTGTAATGTATAAACTTGTTACAGAGTTGTAATGTATAAACTTATAAACTTGTTACAGACTTGTAATGTCTGAACTTGTTACAGAGTTGTAATGTCTGAGAACTTGTTACAGAGTTGTAATGTATAAACTTGTTACAGAGTTTTAATGTATAAACTTGTTACAGAGTTGTAATGTCTGAACTTGTTACAGAGTTGTAATGTCTGAACTTGTTACAGAGTTGTAATGTCTAAACTTGTTACAGAGTTGTAATGTCTAAACTTGTTAATGAGTTGTAATGTCTGAACTTGTTACAGAGTTGTAATGTCTGAACTTGTTACAGAGTTGTAATGTCTAAACTTGTTACAGAGTTGTAATGTCTAAACTTGTTAATACAGAGTTGTAATGTCTGAACTTGTTACAGAGTTGTAATGTCTAAACTTGTTACAGAGTTTTAATGTCTAAACTTGTTATAAAGAGTTGTAATGTACAGATAAACTTGTTACAGAGTTGTAATGTCTGAACTTGTTACAGAGTTGTAATGTCTGAACTTGTTACAGAGTTGTAATGTCTAAACTTGTTACAGAGTTGTAATGTCTGAACTTGTTACAGAGTTGTAATGTATAAAACTTGTTACAGAGTTGTAATGTCTGAACTTGTTACAGAGTTGTAATGTCTGAACTTGTTACAGAGTTGTAATGTCTAAACTTGTTACAGAGTTGTAATTTAATGTCTGAACTTGTTACAGAGTGTAATGTAACTTGTTACAGAGTTGTAAAACTTGTTACAGAGTTGTAATGTCTGAACTTGTTACAGAGTTGTAATGTCTGAACTTGTTACAGAGTTGTAATGTCTGAACTCTGTTACAGAGTTGTAAATGTCTGTAATGAACTTGTTACAGAGTTGTCTGAACTTGTTCTGAACTTGTGAACTTGTTAAGAGTTGTTGGAACTTGTTACAGAGTTGTAAGAAGTTGTAATGTCTAAACTTGTTACAGAGTTGTAATGTCTAAACTTGTTACAGAATGTCTGAACTTGTTACAGAGTTGTAATGTCTGAACTTGTTACAGAGTTGTAATGTATAAACTTGTTACAGAGTTGTAATGTATAAACTTGTTACAGAGTTGTAATGTCTGAACTTGTTACAGAGTTGTAATGTCTGAACTTGTTACAGAGTTGTAATGTCTGAACTTGTTACAGAGTTGGAATGTCTGAACTTGTTACTGAGTTGTAATGTCTAAACTTGTTACAGAGTTGTAATGTCTGAACTTGTTACAGAGTTGTAATGTCTAAACTTGTTACAGAGTTGTAATGTCTAAACTTGTTAGAGTTGTAATGTCTGAACTTGTTACAGAGTTGTAATGTCTAAACTTGTTACAGAGTTGTAATGTATAAACTTGTTACAGAGTTTTTAATGTATAAACTTGTTACAGAGTTGTATAATGTCTGAACTTGTTACAGAGTTGTAATGTCTAAACTTGTTACAGAGTTGTAATGTCTGAACTTGTTACAGAGTTGTAATGTCTGAACTTGTTACAGAGTTGTAATGTCTGAACTTGTTACAGAGTTGTAATGTCTGAACTTGTTACAGAGTTGTAATGTATAAACTTGTTACAGAGTTGTAATGTATAAACTTGTTACAGAGTTGTAATGTCTATACTTGTTACAGAGTTGTAATGTCTAATGTTACTAAACTTGTTACAGAGTTGTGATGTATGAACTTGTTACAGAGTTGTAATGTCTAAACTTGTTACAGAGTTGTAATGTCTGAACTTGTTACAGAGTTGTAATGTCTGAAATTGTTACAGAGTTGTAATGTATAGACTTGTTACAGAGTTGTAATGTATAAACTTGTTACAGAGTTGTAATGTCTGAACTTGAACAGAGTTGTAATGTCTAAACTTGTTACAGAGTTGTAATGTCTGAACTTGTTACAGAGTTGTAATGTATAAACTTGTTACAGAGTTGTACAGAGTTGTAATGTCTGAACTTGTTACAGATATTGTTATAAACTTGTATAAACTTGTTACAGAGTTGTAATGTCTAAACTTGTTACAGAGTTGTAATGTCTGAACTTGTTACAGAGTTGTATTGTATAAACTTGTTACAGAGTTGTAATGTCTGAACTTGTTACAGAGTTGTAATGTATAAACTTGTTACAGAGTTGTAATGTCTGAACTTGTTACAGAGTTGTAATGTCTGAACTTGTTACTGAGTTGTAATGTATAAACTTGTTACAGAGTTGTAATGTATAAACTTGTTACAGAGTTGTAATGTATAAACTTGTTACAGACTTGTAATGTCTGAACTTGTTACAGAGTTGTAATGTCTGAACTTGTTACAGAGTTGTAATGTATAAACTTGTTACAGAGTTGTAATGTATAAAACTTGTTACAGAGTTGTAATGTCTGAACTTGTTACAGAGTTGTAATGTCTGAACTTGTTACAGAGTTGTAATGTCTGAACTTGTTACAGAGTTGTAATGTCTAAACTTGTTACAGAGTTGTTGTCTAGACTTGTTACAGAGTTGTAATGTCTGAACTTGTTACAGAGTTGTCTGTTACAGAGTTGTAATGTCTAAACTTGTTACAGAGTTGTAATGTCTAAACTTGTTACAGAGTTGTAAGAGTAATGTCTGAACTTGTTACAGAGTTGTAATGTCTGAACTTGTTACAGAGTTGTAATGTCTGAACTTGTTACAGAGTTGTAATGTCTAAACTTGTTACAGAGTTGTAATGTCTAAATGTCTAAACTTGTTACAGAGTTGTAATGTCTGAACTTGTTACAGAGTTGTAATGTCTGAACTTGTTACAGAGTTGTAATGTCTGAACTTGTTACAGAGTTGTAATGTCTAAACTTGTTACAGAGTTGTAATGTAAACTTGTTACAGAGTTGTAATGTCTGAACTTGTTAAGAGTTGTAATGTCTGAACTTGTTACAGAGTTGTAATGTCTAAACTTGTTACAGAGTTGTAATGTCTGAACTTGTTTACAGAGTTGTAATGTCTAAACTTGTTACAGAGTTGTAATGTCTAAACTTGTTACAGAGTTGTAATGTCTGAACTTGTTACAGAGTTGTAATGTCTAAACTTGTTACAGAGTTGTAATGTCTAAACTTGTTACAGAGTTGTAATGTCTGAACTTGTTACAGAGTTGTAATGTCTAAACAGAGTTGTAATGTCTGAACTTATTTACAGAGTTGTAATGTCTAAACTTGTTACAGAGTTGTAATGTCTGAACTTGTTACAGAGTTGTAATGTCTGAACTTGTTACAGAGTAATGTCTAAACTTGTTACAGAGTTGTAATGTCTGAACTTGTTACAGAGTTGTAATGTCTGAAATTTACAGAGTTGTAATGTCTGAACTTGTTAAGAGTTGTAATGTCTAAACTTGTTACAGAGTTGTAATGTCTAAACTTGTTACAGAGTTGTAATGTCTACAGAGTTGTAATGTCTGAACTTGTTACAGAGTTGTAATGTATAAACTTGTTACAGAGTTGTAATGTCTAAACTTGTTACAGAGTTGTAATGTCTAAACTTGTTACAGAGTTGTAATGTCTGAACTTGTTACAGAGTTGTAATGTCTGAACTTGTTACAGAGTTGTAATGTCTGAACTTGTTACAGAGTTGTAATGTCTGAACTTGTTACAGAGTTGTAATGTCTGAACTTATTTACAGAGTTGTAATGTCTAAACTTGTTACAGAGTTGTAATGTCTGAACTTGTTACAGAGTTGTAATGTCTAAAACTTGTTACAGAGTTGTAATGTCTAAACTTGTTACAGAGTTGTAATGTCTGAACTTGTTACAGAGTTGTAATGTCTAAACTTGTTACAGAGTTGTAATGTCTAAACTTGTTACAGAGTTGTAATGTCTGAACTTGTTACAGAGTTGTAAGTCTAAACTTGTTACAGAGTTGTAATGTTGTAATGTCTGAACTTGTTACAGAGTTGTAATGTCTAAACTTGTTGCAGAGTTGTAATGTCTGAACTTGTTACAGAGTTGTAATGTCTAAACTTGTTAATGAGTTGTAATGTCTGAACTTGTTACAGAGTTGTAATGTCTGAACTTGTTACAGAGTTGTAATGTCTGAACTTGTTAGAGTTGTAATGTCTGAACTTGTTACAGAGTTGTAATGTCTGAACTTTACAGAGTTGTAAACTTGTTAAACTTGTTACAGAGTTGTAATGTCTGAACTTGTTACAGAGTTGTAATGTCTAAACTTGTTACAGAGTTGTAATGTCTGAACTTGTTACAGAGTTGTAATGTCTGAACTTGTTACAGAGTTGTAATGTCTAAACTTGTTACAGAGTTGTAATGTCTGAACTTGTTACAGAGTTGTAATGTCTGAACTTGTTACAGAGTTGTAATGTCTAAACTTGTTACAGAGTTGTAATGTCTGAACTTGTTACAGAGTTGTAATGTCTAAACTTGTTACAGAGTTGTAATGTCTGAACTTGTTACAGAGTTGTAATGTCAAACTTGTTACAGAGTTATAATGTCTGAACTTGTTACAGACTTGTATACAGGTTGTAATGTCTAAACTTGATATTTACAGAGTTGTAATGTCTGAACTTGTTACAGAGTTGTAATGTCTGAACTTGTTACAGAGTTGTAATGTCAAACTTGTTACAGAGTTGTAATGTCTGGAACTTGTTACAGAGTTGTAATGTCTGGAACTTTTTGTTGTAATGTCTAAGACTTGTTACAGAGTTGTAATGTCTAAACTTGTTACAGAGTTGTAATGTCTAAACTTGTTACAGAGTTGTAATGTCTAAACTTGTTACAGAGTTGTAATGTCTAACTTGTTACAGAGTTGTAATGTCTAAACTTGTTACAGAGTTGTAATGTCTGAACTTGTTACAGAGTTGTAATGTCTGAACTTGTTACAGAGTTGTAATGTCTGAACTTGTTACAGAGTTGTAATGTCTGAACTTGTTACAGAGTTGTAATGTCTGGAAGAGTTGTAATGTCTGAACTTGTTACAGAGTTGTAATGTCTGAACTTGTTACAGAGTTGTAATGTCTAAAACTAATGTTAAACTTGTTACAGAGTTGTAATGTCTGAACTTGTTACAGAGTTGTAATGTCTGAACTTGTTACTAATGTCTAAACTTGTTAGAGTTGTAATGTCTGAACTTGTTACAGAGTTGTAATGTCTGAACATTGTTACAGAGTTTGTTGGAACTTGTTACAGAGTTGTAATGTCTGAACTTGTTACAGAGTTGTAATGTCTAAACTTGTTAATGAGTTGTAATGTCTGAACTTGTTACAGAGTTGTAATGTCTAAACTTGTTACAGAGTTGTAATGTCTAAACTTGTTGCAGAGTTGTAATGTCTGAACTTGTTACAGAGTTGTAATGTCTGAACTTGTTACAGAGTTGTAATGTCTAAACTTGTTAATGAGTTGTAATGTCTGGAACTTGTTACAGAGTTGTAATGTCTAAACTTGTTACAGAGTTGTAATGTATAAACTTGTTACAGAGTTGTAATGTCTGAACTTGTTACAGAGTTGTAATGTCTGAACTTGTTACAGAGTTGTAATGTCTAAACTTGTTACAGAGTTGTAATGTCTGAACTTGTTACAGAGTTGTAATGTCTAAACTTGTTACAGAGTTGTAATGTCTGAACTTGTTACAGAGTTATAATGTCTAAACTTGTTACAGAGTTGTAATGTCTAAACTTGTTACAGAGTTGTAATGTCTGAACTTGTTACAGAGTTGTAATGTCTGAACTTGTTACAGAGTTGTAATGTCTGAACTTGTTACAGAGTTGTAATGTCTAAACTTGTTACAGAGTTGTAATGTCTAAACTTGTTACAGAGTTGTAATGTCTGAACTTGTTACAGAGTTGTAATGTCTAAACTTGTTACAGAGTTGTGTAATGTCAGAGTTGTAATGTCAAACTTGTTACAGAGTTGTAATGTCTAAAACTTGTTACAGAGTTGTAATGTCTGAACTTGTTACAGAGTTGTTGTAATGTCTGTCTGAACTTTGTTACAGAGTTGCTTAATGTCTGAACTTGTTTACAGAGTTGTAATGTCTAAAACTTGTTACAGAGTTGTAATGTATAAACTTGTTACAGAGTTGTAATGTCTGAACTTGTTACAGAGTTGTAATGTCTTGTTACAGAGTTGTAACTGAACTTGTTACAGAGTTGTAATGTCTAAACTTGTTACAGAGTTGTAATGTCTGAACTTGTTACAGAGTTGTAATGTCTGAACTTGTTACAGAGTTGTAATGTCTAAACTTGTTACAGAGTTGTAATGTCTGAACTTGTTACATGAGTTGAACTTAATGTCTGAACTTGTTAATGAGTTGTAATGTCTGAACTTGTTACAGAGTTGTAATGTGGAACTTGTTAAACTTGTTACAGAGTTGTAATGTCTAAACTTGTTACAGAGTTGTAATGTCTGAACTTGTTACAGAGTTGTAATGTCTGAACTTGTTAAACTTGTTACAGAGTTGTAATGTCTAAACTTGTTACAGAGTTGTAATGTCTGAACTTGTTCTGAACAGAGTTGTTACAGAGTTGTAATGTCTCTTGTTACAGAGTTGTAATGTCTGAACTTGTTACAGAGTTGTAATGTCTGAACTTGTTACAGAGTTGTAATGTCTAAACTTGTTGTTACAGAGTTGTAATGTCTGAACTTGTTACAGAGTTGTAATGTCTAAACTTGTTACAGAGTTGTAATGTCTGAACTTGTTACAGAGTTTTAATGTCTAAACTTGTTACAGAGTTGTAATGTCTGAACTTGTGTCTAAACTTGTTAGAGTTGTAATGTCTAAACTTGTTACAGAGTTGTAATGTCTGAACTTGTTAATGAGTTGTAATGTCTGAACTTGTTACAGAGTTGTAATGTCTAAACTTGTTACAGAGTTGTAATGTCTGAACTTGTTAATGAGTTGTAATGTCTGAACTTGTTACAGAGTTGTAATGTCTAAACTTGTTACAGAGTTGTAAACTTGTTACAGAGTTGTAATGTCTAAACTTGTTACAGAGTTGTAATGTCTAAACTTGTTACAGAGTTGTAATGTCTGAACTTGTTACAGAGTTGTAATGTAAACTTGTTAAACTTGTTACAGAGTTGTAATGTCTGAACTTGTTACAGAGTTGTAATGTCTAAACTTGTTACAGAGTTGTAATGTCTGAACTTGTTACAGAGTTGTAATGTCTGAACTTGTTACAGAGTTGTAATGTTACAGAGTTGTAATGTCTAAACTTGTTACAGAGTTGTAATGTCTAATGTCTGTATAAACTTGTTACAGAGTTGTAATGTCTGAACTTGTTACAGAGTTGTAATGTCTGAACTTGTTACAGAGTTGTAATAAACTTGTTCTAAAACTTGTTACAGAGTTGTAATGTCTAAACTTGTTACAGAGTTGTAATGTCTAAACTTGTTACAGAGTTGTAATGTCTGAACTTGTTACAGAGTTGTAATGTCTGAACTTGTTACAGAGTTGTAATGTAAACTTGTTACAGAGTTGTAATGTATAAACTTGTTACAGAGTTGTAATGTCTGAACTTGTTACAGAGTTGTAATGTCTGAACTTGTTACAGAACTTGTTACAGAGTTGTAATGTCTGAACTTGTTACAGAGTTGTAATGTCTGTTACAGAGTTGTAATGTCTGAACTTGTTACAGAGTTGTAATGTCTAAACTTGTTACAGAGTTGTAATGTCTGAACTTGTTACAGAGTTGTAATGTCTGAACTTGTTACAGAGTTGTAATGTAACTTGTTACAGAGTTGTAATGTCTGAACTTGTTACAGAGTTGTAATGTCTGGAACTTGTTACAGAGTTTAATGTCTGAACTTGTTACAGAGTAATGTTGTAATGTCTGAACTTGTTACAGAGTTGTAATGTCTAAACTTGTTACAGAGTTGTAATGTCTGAACTTGTTACAGAGTTGTAATGTCTGAACTTGTTACACAAATGTCTAAACTTGTTACAGAGTTGTAATGTCTAAACTTGTTACAGAGTTTGTAATGTCTAAACTTGTTACAGAGTTGTAATGTCTGAACTTGTTACAGAGTTGTAATGTCTAAACTTGTTACAGAGTTGTAATGTCTGAACTTGTTACAGAGTTGTAATGTCTAAACTTGTTACAGAGTTGTAATGTCTGAACTTGTTACAGAGTTGTAATGTCTGTAATGTCTAAAACTTGTTACAGAGTTGTAATGTCTAAACTTGTTACAGAGTTGTAATGTCTGAACTTGTTACAGAGTTGTAATGTCTAAACTTGTTACAGAGTTGTAATGTCTAAACTTGTTACAGAGTTGTAATGTCTGAACTTGTTACAGAGTTGTAATGTCTGAACTTGTTACAGAGTTGTAATGTCTGAACTTGTTACAGAGTTGTAATGTCTGAACTTGTTACAGAGTTGTAATGTATAAACTTGTTACAGAGTTGTAATGTCTGAACTTGTTACAGAGTTGTAATGTCTGAACTTGTTACAGAGTTGTAATGTCTGAACTTGTTACAGAGTTGTAATGTCTGAAACAGAGTTGTAATGTCACAGAGTTGTAATGAACTTGTTACAGAGTTGTAATGTCTGAACTTGTTACAGAGTTGTAATGTCTGAACTTGTTACAGAGTTGTGTTACAGAATGTCTGAACTTGTTACAGAGTTGTAATGTTAAACAGAGTTGTAATGTCTGAACTTGTTACAGAGTTGTAATGTCTGAACTTGTTACAGAGTTGTAATGTCTAAACTTGTTACAGAGTTGTAATGTCTGAACTTGTTACAGAGTTGTAATGTTCTAAAACTTGTTAATGAGTTGTAATGTCTGAACAGAGTTGTAATGTCTAAACTTGTTACAGAGTTGTAATGTCTAAACTTGTTACAGAGTTGTAATGTCTAAACTTGTTACAGAGTTGTAATGTCTAAACTTGTTACAGAGTTGTAATGTCTGAACTTGTTACAGAGTTGTAATGTCTGAACTTGTTACAGAGTTGTAATGTCTGTTACAGAGTTGTAATGTCTAAACTTGTTACAGAGTTGTAATGTCTGAACTTGTTACAGAGTTGTAATGTCTGAACTTGTTACAGAGTTGTAATGTCTGAACTTGTTACAGAGTTGTAATGTCTGAACTTGTTACAGAGTTGTAATGTCTGAACTTGTTACAGAGTTGTAATGTCTGAACTTGTTACAGAGTTGTAATGTCTGAACTTGTTACAGAGTTGTTGTAAATGTCTGAACTTGTTACAGAGTTGTAATGTCTGAACTTGTTACAGAGTTGTAATGTCTAAACTTGTTACAGAGTTGTAATGTCTGAACTTGTTACAGAGTTGTAATGTCTGAACTTGTTACAGAGTTGTAATGTCTAAACTTGTTACAGAGTTGTAATGTCTGAACTTGTTACAGAGTTGTAATGTCTGAACTTGTTACAGAGTTGTAATGTCTAAACTTGTTACAGAGTTGTAATGTCTAAACTAATGTTACAGAGTTGTAATGTCTGAAGAGTTGTAATGTCTGAACTTGTTACAGAGTTGTAATGTCTGAACTTGTTACAGAGTTGTAATGTCTAAACTTGTTACAGAGTTGTAATGTCTGAACTTGTTACAGAGTTGTAATGTCTAAACTTGTTACAGAGTTGTAATGTCTGAACTTGTTACAGAGTTGTAATGTCTAAACTTGTTACAGAGTTGTAATGTCTGAACTTGTTACAGAGTTGTAATGTCTGAACTTGTTACAGAGTTGTAATGTCTGAACTTGTTACAGAGTTTGTAATGTCTAAACTTGTTACAGAGTTGTAATGTCTGTTACAACTTGTAATGTATAAACTTGTTACAGAGTTGTAATGTATAAACTTGTTACAGAGTTGTAATGTCTGAACTTGTTACAGAGTTGTAATGTCTGAACTTGTTACAGAGTTGTAATGTATAAACTTGTTACAGAGTTGTAATGTAAACTGTAATGTCTGAACTTGTTACAGAGTTGTAAATGTCTGAACTTGTTACAGAGTTGTAATGTCTGGAACTTGTTACAGAGTTGTAATGTCTGAACTTGTTACAGAGTTGTTACACTTGTTACAGAGTTGTAATGTCTAAACTTGTTACAGAGTTGTAATGTCTGGAACTTGTTACAGAGTTGTAATGTCTGAACTTGTTACAGAGTTGTAATGTCTAAACTTGTTACAGAGTTGTAATGTCTGAACTTGTTACAGAGTTGTAATGTCTGAACTTGTTACAGAGTTGTAATGTCTAAACTTGTTACAGAGTTGTAATGTCTGAACTTGTTACAGAGTTGTAATGTATAAACTTGTTACAGAGTTGTAATGTCTAAACTTGTTACAGAGTTGTAATGTCTGAACTTGTTACAGAGTTGTAATGTAATGTCTAAACTTGTTACAGAGTTGTAATGTCTAAACTTGTTACAGAGTTGTAATGTCTAAACTTGTTACAGAGTTGTAATGTCTAAACTTGTTACAGAGTTGTAATGTCTGAAACAGAGTTGTAATGTCTAAACAGAGTTGTAATGTCTGAACTTGTTACAGAGTTGTAATGTCTAAACTTGTTACAGAGTTGTAATGTCTGAACTTGTTACAGAGTTGTAATGTATAAACTTGTTACAGAGTTGTAATGTCTGAACTTGTTACAGAGTTGTAATGTCTAAACTTGTTACAGAGTTGTAATGTCTAATGTTACTGAACTTGTTACAGAGTTGTAATGTCTGAACTTGTTGTGATATTGTTACAGAGTTGTAATGTATAAACTTGTTACAGAGTTGTAATGTCTGAACTTGTTACATGAGTTGTAATGTCTGAACTTGTTACAGAGTTGTAATGTCTAAACTTGTTACAGAGTTGTAATGTCTGAACTTGTTACAGAGTTGTAATGTCTGAACTTGTTACAGAGTTGTAATGTCTAAACTTGTTACAGAGTTGTAATGTCTAAACTTGTTACAGAGTTGTAATGTCTGAACTTGTTACAGAGTTGTAATGTCTGAACTTGTTACAGAGTTGTAATGTCTAAACTTGTTACAGAGTTGTAATGTCTGAACTTGTTACAGAGTTGTAATGTCAAACTTGTTACAGAGTAATGTCTAATGTTACAGAGTTGTAATGTCTAAACTTGTTACAGAGTTGTAATGTCTAAACTTGTTACAGAGTTGTAAAACTTGTTACAGAGTTGTAATGTCTGAACTTGTTACAGAGTTGTAACTTGTTACTGTCTAAACTTGTTACAGAGTTTTAATGTCTGAACTTGTTACAGAGTTGTAATGTATAAATGTCTAAACTTGTTACAGAGTTGTAATGTCTGAACAGATATTGTTAGAGTTGTAATGTATAAACTTGTTACAGAGTTGTAATGTCTAAACTTGTTACAGAGTTGTAATGTCTAAACTTGTTACAGAGTTGTAATGTCTGGAACTTGTTACAGAGTTGTAAATGTATAAACCGGAACTTGTTACAGAGTTGTAATGTCTAAACTTGTTACAGAGTTGTAATGTCTGAACTTGTTGTTACAGAGTTGTAATGTCTAAACTTGTTACAGAGTTGTAATGTCTAAAACTTGTTACAGAGTTGTAATGTCTGAACTTGTTACAGAGTTGTAATGTCTAAACTTGTTACAGAGTTGTAATGTCTGAACTTGTTACAGAGTTGTAATGTCTAAACTTGTTACAGAGTTGTAATGTCTGAACTTGTTACAGAGTTGTAATGTCTGAACTTGTTACAGAGTTGTAATGTCTAAACTTGTTACAGAGTTGTAATGTCTAAACTTGTTACAGAGTTGTAATGTCTAAACTTGTTACAGAGTTGTAATGTCTAAACTTGTTACAGAGTTGTAATGTATAAACTTGTTACAGAGTTGTAATGTCTGAACTTGTTACAGAGTTGTAAATGTCTGAACTTGTTACAGAGTTGTAATGTCTGAACTTGTTACAGAGTTGTAATGTCTGGAACTTGTTAATGAGTTGTAATGTCTGAACTTGTTACAGAGTTGTAAATGTCTGAACTTGTTACAGAGTTGTAATGTCTAAACTTGTTACAGAGTTGTAATGTCTGAACTTGTTACAGAGTTGTAATGTCTGAACTTGTTACAGAGTTGTAATGTCTAAACTTGTTACAGAGTTGTAATGTATAAACTTGTTACAGAGTTTTAATGTCTGAACTTGTTACAGAGTTTTAATGTCTGAACTTGTTACAGAGTTGTAATGTATAAACTTGTTACAGAGTTGTAATGTCTGAACTTGTTACAGAGTTGTAATGTCTGAAACTTGTTACAGAGTTGTAATGTCTGAACTTGTTACAGAGTTGTAATGTCTAAACTTGTTACAGAGTTGTAATGTCTGAACTTGTTACAGAGTTGTAATGTCTAAACTTGTTACAGAGTTGTAATGTCTGAACTTGTTACAGAGTTGTAATGTCTAAACTTTGTTACAGAGTTGTAATGTCTGAACTTGTTACAGAGTTGTAATGTCTAAACTTGTTACAGAGTTATAATGTCTGAACTTGTTACAGAGTGAACTTGTGATATTGTTAATGTAATGTAATAAAATTGTTACTTGTTAAGAGTTGTAATGTATAGAACTTGTGATATTGTTAGAGTTGTAATGTATAAACTAAACTTGTTACAGAGTTGTAATGTCTGAACTTGTTACAGAGTTGTAATGTCTGAACTTGTTACAGAGTTGTAATGTCTAAACTTGTTACAGAGTTGTAATGTCTGAACTTGTTACAGATGAGTTGTAATGTAATAAACTTGTTACAGAGTTGTAATGTATAAACTTGTTACAGAGTTGTAGAGTTGTAATGTCTAAACTTGTTACAGAGTTGTATTGTCTGAACTTGTTACAGAGTTGTAATGTCTGAACTTGTTACAGAGTTGTAATGTATAAACTTGTTACAGAGTTGTAATGTCTGGAACTTGTTACAGAGTTGTAATGTCTAAACTTGTTACTGAGTTGTAATGTCTAAACTTGTTACAGAGCTGTAATGTATAAACTTGTTACAGAGTTGTAATGTCTAAACTTGTTACAGAGTTGTAATGTCTGAACTTGTTAAGCAGAGTTGTAAATGTCTGGAACTTACAGAGTTGTAATGTATAAACTTGTTACAGAGTTTTAATGTATAAACTTGTTACAGAGTTGTAATGTCTAAACTGTTACAGAGTTGTAATGTTCAAACTTGTTACAGAGTTGTAATGTCTAAACTTGTTACAGAGTTGTAATGTCTAAACTTGTTAAGAGTTGTAATGTCTGAACTTGTTATAGAGTTGTAATGTCTGAACTTGTTACAGAGTTGCAATGTATAAACTTGTTACAGAGTTGTAATGTCTAAACTTGTTAATGAGTTGTAATGTCTGAAACTTGTTACAGAGTTGTAATGTCTGAACTTGTTACAGAGTTTTAATGTCTGAACTTGTTACAGAGTTGTAATGTATAAACTTGTTACAGAGTTGTAATGTCTGAACTTGTTACAGAGTTGTAATGTCTGAACTTGTTACAGAGTTGTAATGTCTAAACTTGTTACAGAGTTGTAATGTCTGAACTTGTTACAGAGTTGTAATGTCTGAACTTGTTACAGAGTTGTAATGTCTAAACTTGTTACAGAGTTGTAATGTCTAAACTGTTACAGAGTTGTAAATGTCTGAACCTGTTACAGAGTTGTAATGTATGAACTTGTTACAGAGTTGTAATGTCTGAACTTGTTACAGAGTTGTAATGTCTAAACTTGTTACAGAGTTGTAATGTCTAAACTTGTTACAGAGTTGTAATGTCTGTTAACTTGTTACAGAGTTGTAATGTCTAAACTTGTTACAGAGTTGTAATGTCTGAACTTACAGAGAGTTGTAATGTATAAACTTGTTACAGAGTTGTAATGTCTGAACTTGTTACAGAGTCTGTAATGTCTGAACTTGTTACTGAGTTGTAATGTATAAACTTGTTACAGAGTTGTAATGTATAAACTTGTTACAGAGTTGTAATGTCTGAACTTGTTACAGAGTTGCAATGTCTGAACTTGTTACAGAGTTGTAATGTCTGAACTTGTTACAGAGTTGGAATGTCTAAACTTGTTACTTGTTACAGAGTTGTAATGTATAAACTTGTTACAGAGTTGTAATGTCTAAACTTGTTACAGAGTTGTAATGTCTAAACTTGTTACAGAGTTTTAATGTATAAACTTGTTAATGAGTTGTAATGTCTAAACTTGTTACAGAGTTGTAATGTCTAAACTTGTTACAGAGTTGTAATGTCTAAACTTGTTACAGAGTTGTAATGTCTGAACTTGTTACAGAGTTTTAATGTATAAACTTGTTACAGAGTTGTAATGTCTAAACTTGTTACAGAGTTGTAATGTCTTGTTAAAACTAAACTTGTTACAGAGTTGTAATGTCTGAACTTGTTAAGAGTTGTAATGTCTGTCTAAACTTGTTACAGAGTTGTAATGTCTGAACTTGTTACAGAGTTGTAATGTCTGAACTTGTTACAGAGTTTTAATGTATAAACTTGTTACAGAGTTGTAATGTCTGAACTTGTTACAGAGTTGTAATGTCTAAACAGAGTTGTTACAGAGTTTTAAGAGTTGTAATGTCTAAACTTGTTACAGAGTTGTAATGTCTGAACTTGTTACAGAGTTGTAATGTCTGAACTTGTTACAGAGTTTTAATGTAATGTCTGAAACTAATGTTAACTTGTTACAGTTGTAATGTCTAAACTTGTTACAGAGTTGTAATGTCTGAACTTGTTACAGAGTTGTAATGTCTGAACTTGTTACAGAGTAATGTCTAACTTGTTACAGAGTTGTAATGTATAAACTTGTTAACTAAAGAGTTGTAATGTCTGAACTTGTGATATTGTTGAAGTTGTAATGTATAAACTTGTTACAGAGTTGTAATGTCTAAACTTGTTTGAGTTGTAATGTCTGAACTTGTTACTAATGTTACAGAGTTGTAATGTCTGAACTTGTTACAGAGTAATGTAACTTGTTCAGAGTTGTAATGTCTAAACTTGTTACAGAGTTGTAATGTCTAAAACTTGTTACAGAGTTGTAATGTCTGAACTTGTTACAGAGTTGTAATGTCTGAACTTGTTACAGAGTTGTAATGTCTAAACTTGTTACAGAGTTGTAATGTTCAGAGTGGTAATGAACTTGTTACAGAGTTGTAATGTCTAAACTTGTTACAGAGTTGTAATGTCTAAACTTAATGTCTGAACTTGTTACAGAGTTGTAATGTCTAAACTTGTTACAGAGTTGTAATGTCTAAAACAGAGTTGTAATGTCTGTTACAGAGTTGTAATGTCTGAACTAATGTCTGAACTTGTTACAGAGTTGTAATGTCTGAACTTGTTACAGAGTTGTAATGTAAACTGAACTTGTTACAGAGTTGTAATGTCTGAACTTGTTACAGAGTTGTTAAATGTAATGTCTGAACTTGTAAACTTGTTACAGAGTTGTAATGTCTGAACTTGTTACAGAGTTGTAATGTCTAAACTTGTTACAGAGTTGTAATGTCTGAACTTGTTAATGAGTTGTAATGTCTGAACTTGTTACAGAGTTGTAATGTCTGAACTTGTTACAGAGTCTAAACTTGTTAGAGTTGTAATGTCTAAACTTGTTACAGAGTTGTAATGTCTAAACTTGTTACAGAGTTGTAATGTCTGAACTTGTTACAGAGTTGTAATGTTACTACAGAGTTATATGTCTAAACTTGTTACAGAGTTGTAATGTCTGAACTTGTTACAGAGTTGTAATGTCTGAACTTGTTACAGAGTTGTAATGTCTGAACTTGTTACAGAGTTGTAATGTCTGAACTTGTTACAGAGTTGTAATGTCTAAACTTGTTACAGAGTTGTAATGTCTGAACTTGTTACAGAGTTGTAATGTCTGTATAAACTTGTTACAGAGTTGTAATGTGTTACAGAGTTGTAATGTCTGAACTTGTTACAGAGTTGTAATGTCTAAACTTGTTACAGAGTTGTAATGTCTGAACTTGTTACAGAGTTGTAATGTCTAAACTTGTTACAGAGTTTTAAACTTGTTGTCTCTAAAACAGAGTTGTAATGTCTAATGAGTTGTAATGTCTGAACTTGTTACAGAGTAATGTAAACTTGTTACAGAGTTGTAATGTCTAAACTTGTTACAGAGTTGTAATGTCTGAACTTGTTACAGAGTTGTAATGTCTGAACTTGTTACAGAGTTGTAATGTCTGAACTTGTTACAGAGTTGTAATGTCTGAACTTGTTACAGAGTTGTAATGTCTGAACTTGTTACAGAGTTGTAAGAACTTGTTACAGAGTTGTAATGTCTGAAAACTAATGTTAATGAGTTGTAATGTCTGTAATGAACTTGTTACAGAGTTGTAATGTCTGAACTTGTTACAGAGTTGTAATGTCTAAACTTGTTACAGAGTTGTAATGTCTGAACTTGTTACAGAGTTGTAATGTCTAACTTGTTACATGAGTTGTAACTTGTTAATGAGTTGTAATGTCTGAACTTGTTACAGAGTTGTAATGTCTGAACTTGTTACAGAGTTGTAATGTCTGAACTTGTTACAGAGTTGTAATGTCTGAACTTGTTACAGAGTTGTAATGTCTAAACTTGTTACAGAGTTGTAATGTCTGTCTAAACTTGTTACAGAGTTGTAATGTCTAAACTTGTTACAGAGTTGTAATGTCTGAATGTCTAAACTTGTTACAGAGTTGTAATGTCTAAACTTGTTACAGGTTGTAATGTCTAAACTTGTTACAGAGTTGTAATGTCTGAACTTGTTACAGAGTAATTCTTGTTATAATGTTCTAATGTCTGAACTTGTTACAGAGTTGTATGTTGAACTTGTTAGAGTTGTCTAATGTATAAACTTGTTACAGAGTTGTAATGAGTTGTAATGTCTAAACTTGTTACAGAGTTGTAATGTCTGAACTTGTTACAGAGTTGTAATGTCTAAACTTGTTACAGAGTTGTAATGTCTAAACTTGTTACAGAGTGTAATGTCTGTTACAGAGTAATGTCTGAACTTGTTACTGAACTTGTTACAGAGTTGTAATGTCTAAACTTGTTACAGAGTTGTAATGTCTGAACTTGTTACAGAGTTGTAATGTTCTGTAATGTCTGAACTTGTTACAGAGTTGTAATGTCTGAACTTGTTACAGAGTTGTAATGTCTAAACTTGTTACAGAGTTGTAATGTCTGAACTTGTTACAGAGTTGTAAGTCTAAAGTTTGTAATGTCTGAACTTGTTACAGAGTAATGTAACTTGTTACTGAACTTGTTACAGAGTTTTAATGTATAAACTTGTTACAGAGTTGTAATGTCTGAACTTGTTACAGTTGAGTATAAACTTGTTACAGAGTTGTAATGTCTGAACTTGTTACAGAGTTGTAATGTCTGAACTTGTTACAGAGTTGTAATGTCTAAACTTGTTACAGAGTTGTAATGTAATGTAATGTCTAAACTTGTTACAGAGTTGTAATGTCTAAACTTGTTACAGAGTTGTAATGTCTGAACTTGTTACAGAGTTGTAATGTCTGAACTTGTTACAGAGTTGTAATGTCTGAACTTGTTACAGAGTTGTAATTAAACTTGTTACAGAGTTGTAATGTCTGAACTTGTTACAGAGTTGTAATGTCTGAACTTGTTACAGAGTTGTAATGTCTAAACTTGTTACAGAGTTGTAATGTCTAAACTTGTTACAGAGTTGTAATGTCTGAACTTGTTACAGAGTTGTAATGTCTGAACTTGTTACAGAGTTGTAATGTCTAAACTTGTTACAGAGTTGTAATGTCTGAACTTGTTACAGAGTTGTAATGTAAACTTGTTAAACTTGTTACAGAGTTGTAATGTCTAAACTTGTTACAGAGTTGTAATGTCTAAACTTGTTACAGAGTTGTAATGTCTGAACTTGTTACAGAGTTGTAATGTCTGAACTTGTTACAGAGTTTACTTGTTACAGAGTTGTAATGTAATGAACTTGTTACAGAGTTGTAATGTCTGAACTTGTTACAGAGTTGTAATGTCTGAACTTGTTACAGAGTTGTCTAATGTCTGTTACAGAGTTGTAATGTCTAAACTTGTTACAGAGTTGTAATGTCTGAACTTGTTACAGAGTTGTAATGTCTGAACTTGTTACAGAGTTGTAATGTCTAAACTTGTTACAGAGTTGTAATGTCTGAACTTGTTACAGAGTTGTAATGTCTGAACTTGTTACAGAGTTGTAATGTCTAAACTTGTTACAGAGTTGTAATGTCTAAACTTGTTACAGAGTTGTAATGTCTGAACTTGTTACAGAGTTGTAATGTCTGAACTTGTTACAGAGTTGTAATGTCTAAACTTGTTACAGAGTTGTAATGTCTAAACTTGTTACAGAGTTGTAATGTCTAAAACTTGTTACAGAGTTGTAATGTCTGAACTTGTTACAGAGTTGTAATGTCTAAACTTGTTACAGAGTTGTAATGTCTAAACTAATGTTACAGAGTTGTAATGTCTAAACTTGTTACAGAGTTGTAATGTCTGAACTTGTTACAGAGTTGTAATGTCTGAACTTGTTACAGAGTGTAATGTCTAATGTTCTAATGTCTGAACTTGTTACAGAGTTGTAATGTCTAAACTTGTTACAGAGTTGTAATGTCTAAACTTGTTACAGAGTTGTAATGTCTAAACTTGTTACAGAGTTGTAAGTTGTGAGTTGTAATGTCTGAACTTGTTACAGAGTTGTAATGTCTGAACTTGTTACAGAGTTGTAATGTCTGAACTTGTTACAGAGTTGTAATGTAACTTGTTACAGAGTTGTAATGTCTGAACTTGTTACAGAGTTGTAATGTGAACTTGTTAAATGTCTTGTTACAGAGTTGTAATGTCTGAACTTGTTACAGAGTTGTAATGTCTGAACTTGTTACAGAGTTGTAATGTCTGAACTTGTTACAGAGTTGTACAGAGTTGTAATGTCTGAACTTGTTACTTGTTACAGAGTTGTAATGTATAAACTTGTTACAGAGTTGTAATGTCTGAACTTGTTACAGAGTTGTAATGTCTGAACTTGTTACAGAGTTGTAATGTCTAAACTTGTTACAGAGTTGTAATGTCTGAACAGAGTTGTTGTTAACTTGTTACAGAGTTGTAATGTCTGAACTTGTTACAGAGTTGTAATGTCTAAACTTGTTACAGAGTTGTAATGTCTAAACTTGTTACAGAGTTGTAATGTCTGAACTTGTTACAGAGTTGTAATGTCTGAACTTGTTAATGAGTTGTAAGAGTTGTAATGTCTGAACTAAACTTGTTACAGAGTTGTAATGTCTGAACTTGTTACAGAGTTGTAATGTCTAAACTTGTTACAGAGTTGTAATGTCTGGAACTTGTTACAGAGTTGTAATGTCTGAACTTGTTACAGAGTTGTAATGTCTGAACTTGTTACAGAGTTGTAATGTCTGAACTTGTTACAGAGTAATGTATAAACTTGTTACAGAGTTGTAATGTCTGAACTTGTTACAGAGTTGTAATGTCTAAAACTTACAGAGTTGTACAGAGTTGTAATGTCTAACTTGTTACAAGTTGTAATGTATAAACTTGTTACAGAGTTTGAACTTGTTACAGAGTTGTAATGTCTGAACTTGTTACAGAGTTGTAATGTCTGAACTTGTTACAGAGTTGTAATGTCTGAACTTGTTACAGAGTTGTAATGTCTAAACTTGTTACAGAGTTGTAATGTCTGAACTTGTTACAGAGTTGTAAAACTTGTTACAGAGTTGTAATGTCTGAACTTGTTACAGAGTTGTAATGTCTGAACTTGTTACAGAGTTGTAATGTCTGAACTTGTTACAGAGTTGTAATGTTAAACAGAGTTGTAATGTCTGAAACAGAGTTGTAATGTCTGAACTTGTTACAGAGTTGTAATGTCTAAACTTGTTACAGAGTTGTAATGTCTGAACTTGTTACAGAGTTGTAATGTCTGAACTTGTTACAGAGTTGTAATGTCTAAACTTGTTACAGAGTTGTAATGTCTAAACTTGTTACAGTTGTAAGTTGTTACAGAGTTGTAATGTCTAAACTTGTTACAGAGTTGTAATGTCTGAACTTGTTACAGAGTTGTAATGTCTAAACTTGTTACAGAGTTGTAATGTCTGAACTTGTTACAGAGTTGTAATGTCTAAACTTGTTACAGAGTTGTAATGTCTAAACTTGTTGCAGAGTTGTAATGTCTGAACTCCTGTTACAGAGTTGTAATGTCTGAACTTGTTACAGAGTAATGTAACTTGTTACAGAGTTGTAATGTCTAAACTTGTTACAGAGTTGTAATGTCTGAACTTGTTACAGAGTTAGTCTGAACTTGTTACAGAGTTGTAATGTCTAAACTTGTTACAGAGTTGTAATGTCTGAACTTGTTACAGAGTTGTAATGTATAAACTTGTTACAGAGTTGTAATGATATTGTTAGAGTTGTAATGTATAAACTTGTTACAGAGTTGTAATGTCTGAACTTGTTACAGAGTTGTAATGTCTGAACTTGTTACAGAGTTGTAATGTCTAAACTTGTTACAGAGTTGTAATGTCTGAACTTGTTACAGAGTTGTAATGTCTGAACTTGTTACAGAGTTGTAATGTCTGAACTTGTTACAGAGTTGTAATGTCTAAACTTGTTACAGAGTTGTAATGTCTAAACTTGTTACAGAGTTGTAATGTCTGAACTTGTTACAGAGTTGTAATGTCTAAACTTGTTACAGAGTTGTAAACTACAGAGTTGTAATGTCTAAACTTGTTAAAACAGAGTTGTAATGTCTGAACTACAGAATGTCTAAACTTGTTACAGAGTTGTAATGTCTGAACTTGTTACAGAGTTGTAATGTCTAAACTTGTTACAGAGTTGTAATGTCTGAACTTGTTACAGAGTTGTAATGTCTAAACTAATGTTGAACAGAGTTGTAATGTCTGGAACTTGTTACAGAGTTTTAATGTATAAACTACAGAGTTGTAATGTTGAACTTGTTACAGAGTTGTAATGTCTGAACTTGTTATTGTTAGAGTTGTAATGTATAAACTTGTTACAGAGTTGTAATGTCTGAACTTGTTAATGAGTTGTAATGTCTGAACTTGTTACAGAGTTGTAATGTCTAAAACTTGTCTGAAATGAGTTGTAATGTCTGAACTTGTTACAGAGTTGTAATGTCTAAACTTGTTACAGAGTTGTAATGTCTAAACTTGTTACAGAGTTGTAATGTCTGAACTTGTTACAGAGTTGTAAGAACTTGTTACAGAGTTGTAATGTCTAAACTTGTTACAGAGTTGTAATGTCTGAACTTGTTACAGAGTTGTAATGTCTAAACAGAGTTGTAATGTCTGAACTTGTTACAGAGTTGTAATGTCTGAACTTGTTACAGAGTTGTAATGTCTAAACTTGTTACAGAGTTGTAATGTCTGAACTTGTTACAGAGTTGTAATGTCTAAACTTGTTACAGAGTTGTAATGTCTGAACTTGTTACAGAGTTGTAATGTCTGAACTTGTTACAGAGTTGTAATGTCTAAACTTGTTACAGAGTTGTAAACTTGTTACAGAGTTGTAATCTGTTACAACTTGTTACAGAGTTGTAATGTCTGAACTTGTTACAGAGTTGTAATGTCTGAACTTGTTACAGAGTTTGTTACAGAGTTGTAATAACTTGTTACTGAACTTGTTACAGAGTTGTAATGTCTGAACTTGTTACAGAGTTGTTACAGAGATGTCTGAACTTGTTGTGTCTAAATGTTACAGAGTTGTAATGTCTGAACTTGTTACAGAGTTGTAATGTCTGAACTTGTTACAGAGTTGTAATGTCTAAACTTGTTACAGAGTTGTAATGTCTGAACTTGTTACAGAGTTGTAATGTCTAAACTTGTTACAGAGTTGTAATGTCTAAACTTGTTACAGAGTTGTAATGTCTGAACTTGTTACAGAGTTGTAATGTCTAAACTTGTTACAGAGTTGTAATGTCTAAACTTGTTACAGAGTTGTAATGTCTAAACTTGTTACAGAGTTGTAATGTCTGAACTTGTTACAGAGTTGTAATGTCTGAACTTGTTACAGAGTTGTAATGTCTAAACTTGTTACAGAGTTGTAATGTCTGAACTTGTTACAGAGTTGTAATGTCTAAACTTGTTACAGAGTTGTAATGTCTGAACTTGTTACAGAGTTGTTACAGATGTCTGAACTTGTTACAGAGTTGTAATGTCTAAACTTGTTACAGAGTTGTAATGTCTAAACTTGTTACAGAGTTGTAATGTCTAAACTTGTTACAGAGTTGTAATGTCTGAACTTGTTACAGAGTTGTAATGTCTGAACTTGTTACAGAGTTGTAAGAACTTGTATGTAAACTTGTTACAGAAACTTGTTACAGAGTTGTTGTCTGAATGTTACAGAGTTGTAAAACTTGTTACAGAGTTGTAATGTCTGAACTTGTTACAGAGTTGTAATGTCTGAACTTGTTACAGAGTTGTAATGTCTAAACTTGTTACAGAGTTGTAAAACTTGTTACAGAGTTGTAATGTCTGAACTTGTTACAGAGTTGTAATGTCTGAACTTGTTACAGAGTTGTAATGTCTAAACTTGTTACAGAGTTGAACTTGTTACAGAGTTGTAATGTCTAAACTTGTTACAGAGTTGTAATGTGAACTTGTTACTAATGTCTAAACTTGTTACAGAGTTGTAATGTATAAACTTGTTACAGAGTTGTAATGTCTGAACTTGTTACAGAGTTGTAATGTCTGAACTTGTTACAGAGTTTGTAACTTGTTACAGAGTTGTAATGTCTTGTTACAGAGTTGTAATGTCTAAACTTGTTACAGAGTTGTAATGTCTAAACTTGTTACAGAGTTGTAATGTCTAAACTTGTTACAGAGTTGTAATGTCTAAACTTGTTACAGAGTTGTAATGTCTGAACTTGTTACAGAGTTGTAATGTCTGAACTTGTTACAGAGTTGTAATGTCTAAACTTGTTACAGAGTTGTAATGTCTAAACTTGTTACAGAGTTGTAATGTCTGAACTTGTTACAGAGTTGTAATGTCTGAACTTGTTACAGAGTTGTAATGTCTGAACTTGTTACAGAGTTGTAATGTCTGAACTTGTTACAGAGTTGTAATGTCTAAACTTGTTACAGAGTTGTAATGTCTGAACTTGTTACAGAGTTGTAATGTCTAAACTTGTTCAGAGTTGTAATGTCTAAACTTGTTACAGAGTTGTTGTGAACTTGTTCAGAGTTGTAATGAACTTGTTACAGAGTTGTAATGTCTGAACTTGTTACAGAGTTGTAATGTCTAAACTTGTTACAGAGTTGTAATGTCTAAACTTACAGAGTTTAATGTCTAAACTTGTTACAGAGTTGTAATGTCTGAACTTGTTACAGAGTTGTAATGTCTGAACTTGTTACAGAGTTGTAATGTCTAAACTTGTTACAGAGTTGTAATGTCTGAACTTGTTACAGATATTGTTACAGAGTTGTAATGTATAAACTTGTTACAGAGTTGTAATGTCTGAACTTGTTACAGAGTTGTAATGTCTGAACTTGTTACAGAGTTGTAATGTCTAAACTTGTTACAGAGAGTTGTAATGTCTGAACTTGTTACAGAGTTGTAATTGTTACAGAGTTGTAATGTCTAAACTTGTTACAGAGTTGTAATGTCTGAACTTGTTACAGAGTTGTAATGTCTGAACTTGTTACAGAGTTGTAATGTCTAAACTTGTTACAGAGTTGTAATGTCTGAACTTGTTACAGAGTTGTAATGTAACTTGTTACAGAGTTGTAATGTCTGAACTTGTTACAGAGTTGTAATGTCTGAACTTGTTACAGAGTTGTAATGTCTGAACTTGTTACAGAGTTGTAATGTCTAAACTTGTTACAGAGTTGTAATGTCTAAACTTGTTACAGAGTTGTAATGTCTGAACTTGTTACAGAGTTGTAATGTAAATGTTACAGAGTTAAAACTGAACTTGTTACAGAGTTGTAATGTCTAAACTTGTTACAGAGTTGTAATGTCTGAACTTGTTACAGAGTTGTAATGTCTGAACTTGTTACAGAGTTGTGTCTAAACTTGTTACAGAGTTGTAATGTCTGAACTTGTTAAGAGTTGTAATGTTGTTACAGAGTTGTAATGTCTGAACTTGTTACAGAGTTGTAATGTCTAAACTTGTTACAGAGTTGTAATGTCTAAACTTGTTACAGAGTTGTAATGTCTGAACTTGTTACAGAGTTGTAATGTCTGAACTTGTTACAGAGTGTAATGTAACTTGTTCAGAGTTGTAATGTCTGAACTTGTTACAGAGTTGTAATGTCTGAACTTGTTACAGAGTTGTAATGTCTAAACTTAAACTTGTTACAGAGTTGTAATGTCTGAACTTGTTACAGAGTTGTAATGTCTAAACTTGTTACAGAGTTGTAATGTCTAAACTTGTTACAGAGTTGTAATGTCTAAACTTGTTACAGAGTTGTAATGTCTGAACTTGTTACAGAGTTGTAATGTCTGAACTTGTTACAGAGTTGTAATGTCTGAACTTGTTACAGAGTTGTAATGTCTAAACTTGTTACAGAGTTGTAATGTCTGAACTTGTTACAGAGTTGTAATGTCTGAACTTGTTACAGAGTTGTAATGTCTGAACTTGTTACAGAGTTGTAATGTCTAAACTTGTTACAGAGTTGTAATGTCTGAACTTGTTACAGAGTTGTAATGTCTGAACTTGTTACAGAGTTGTAATGTCTGAACTTGTTACAGAGTTGTAATGTCTAAACTTGTTACAGAGTTGTAATGTCTAACTTGTTACAGAGTTGTAATGTCTGAACTTGTTACAGAGTTGTAATGTCTGAACTTGTTACACAGTTGTAATGTTGTTAATGTCTGAACTTGTTACAGAGTTGTAATGTCTAAACTTGTTACAGAGTTGTAATAAACTTGTTACAGAGTTGTAATGTCTGAACTTGTTACAGAGTTGTAATGTCTAAACTTGTTACAGAGTAATGTCTGAACTTGTTACAGAGTTGTAATGTCTGAACTTGTTACAGAGTTGTAATGTCTGAACTTGTTACAGAGTTGTAATGTCTGAACTTGTTACAGAGTTGTAATGTCTAAACTTGTTACAGAGTTGTAATGTCTGAACTTGTTACAGAGTTGTAATGTCTAAACTTGTTACAGAGTTGTAATGTCTAAACTTGTTACAGAGTTGTAATGTCTAACTTGTTACAGAGTTTTAATGTCTGAACTTGTTACAGAGTTGTAATGTCTAAACTTGTTACAGAGTTGTAATGTCTGAATGTTCTGAACTTGTTACAGAGTTGTAATGTCTGAACTTGTTACAGAGTTGTAAAACTTGTTACAGAGTTGTAATGTCTGAACTTGTTACAGAGTTGTAATGTCTGAACTTGTTACAGAGTTGTAATGTAAACTTGTTACAGAGTTGTATGTCTGAACTTGTTACAGAGTTGTAATGTCTAAACTTGTTACAGAGTTGTAATGTCTGAACTTGTTACAGAGTTAATGTTAATGTACAGAGTTGTAATGTCTGAACTTGTTACAGAGTTGTAATGTATAAACTTGTTACAGAGTTGTAATGTCTGAACTTGTTACAGAGTTGTAATGTATAAACTTGTTACAGAGTTGTAATGTCTGAACTTGTTACAGAGTTGTAATGTCTAAACTTGTTACAGAGTTGTAATGTCTGAACTTGTTACAGAGTTGTAATGTATAAACTTGTTACAGAGTTGTAACTTGTTGTTACAGAGTTGTAATGTCTAAATGTTACAGAGTTGTAATGTACAGAGTTGTAATGTCTGAACTTGTTAGTTGTAAGAGTTACAGAGTAATGTCTGAACTTGTTACAGAGTTGTAACTTGTTACAGAGTTTTAATGTATAAACTTGTTACAGAGTTGTAATGTCTGAACTTGTTACAGAGTTTTAATGTCTGAACTTGTTACAGAGTTGTAATGTATAAACTTGTTACAGAGTTGTAATGTCTGAACTTGTTACAGAGTTTTAATGTCTGAACTTGTTACAGAGTTGTAACTTGTTACAGATAAACTTGTTACAGAGTTGTAATGTCTGAACTTGTTACAGAGTTGTAATGTCTGAACTTGTTACAGAGTTTTAATGTATAAACTTGTTACAGAGTTGTAATGTCTGAACTTGTTACAGAGTTGTAATGTCTGAACTTGTTACAGAGTTTTAATGTCTGAACTTGTTACAGAGTTTTAATGTCTGAACTTGTTACAGAGTTGTAATGTCTGAACTTGTTACAGAGTTGTAATGTCTGACTGATGTTTCTGATGTTTCTGCAGCTTGAAGCTAAACATGTAGAAGAGATGAAACCCAACATGAGGCGAAGGTGCTTAATAATAATATAGACATAGGAGTCAACCAGGCTGTGGACGCAGACTACAATGCAAAAATAAAGAACATGCCTTTGGAGAGGGGTCACTTGTTCCCATGTTCGCACACACCTGATAATGATACCATGAGGTCCACTTTCACCCTGACGAACGTCGTTCCCCAGAAAAGAGGCTTCAACCGAGGCAGATGGAGGGCAATGGAGAAGAGAGTCAGAGAAGCTCTTGTGAATAACTGTAAGGATAACAACAACAGGATAAAAGCCTATGTGTTGACTGGAGCAGTTCCCAGTAAGAACAACAAACTGAACAACAGAGTGAACATCCCAGATCTCCTGTGGACAGCCTTCTGCTGTTACAACAGTGAGAAGGACAAGTGGATGGCCGGAGCACACTGGGGTGAGAACAAAGAGGAACTGAACACAGAAGTATTGGGACCCCATTCCTTGGCTGATCTGAATGTAATGTTGAACCAATATTACCATGTTTATGGTGTCGTAGTTGGTGATGTCAAGGTGTTCCCAGATCAGTGTTCAAATGGTGATATTCCGACAGAGCTTCTTGTCTCTAAAAACCTAAGCGTCAAAATGTTGATACTCCTCCGACAGAGCTTCTTGTCTCTAAAAACCTAAGCGTCAAAATGTTGATACTCCTCTGACAGAGCTTCTTGTCTCTCAAAACCTAAGCGTCAAAAAGTTGATACTCCTCCGACAGAGCTTCTTGTCTCTCAAAACCTAAGCGTCAAAAAGTTGATACTCCTCTGACTGAGCTTCTTGTCTCTAAAAACCTAAGCGTCAAAATGTTGATACTCCTCTGACAGAGCTTCTTGTCTCTCAAAACCTAAGCGTCAAAAAGTTTATACTCCTCTGACAGAGCTTCTTGTCTCTCAAAAACCAAAAACAAACTTGAAATGGAAATTGAACGGTGGTGTCCAGGTGAAACCAAAAAGGGTTGAAAAGCCAGGAAGCTGTGACATCATCAGGTCAAGCAGGTAATAATGAACCTGGTTTAGTCTGACCTGAGTTTCACTCTGTGATCAACATTCACTATTGTTAGAAATATTATGAATAAATGATCAACATTCACTATTGTTAGAAATATTATGAATAAATGATCAACATTCACTATTGTTAGAAATATTATGAATAAATGATCAACATTCACTATTGTTAGAAATATTATGAATAAATGAATAAACAATATTCTCATTTTAAATTGAATTGTAACTAAGTAAACTTATACTCTGTTTTATTATATCTGATTAACAATATGAGTTCATAAGGTGGGATTGTGTGACACGGACAAGGAGTAATTAAAGTGAATGAACACCATTCCAACTAGGAAGAAAGAAATGGGTTGTGGATTAAGTAAACAGATAAGGTAGTTAACCTGTGGTTGAACCGACCAAACTGAGCTCTGAGGTGTTTTAGATAAGACAGTGAGTGCATTCCTAGGTTTTCTGTTAATTAGAACTGTCAGCTAAGTGGTGATCGATAATGGTGAGGAGTCAAAAGTTAATTAAGTTGTGTTGTGTGTCTTGTGTATGTGCTGGGGGGTCAGAATGAACTCAAAATGAACTTTTAAAGTTCCCTTTGTCCCGGTCAAGAGGAGGGGATCCTGTTAAGCAATGAAATGACGTCATGTTATTGTATATAAACTGTTGTTCGTGGTAACGTGAGAATGTGCTCCGAGAATAAATTATGTTACCTATTATTGATAAGACTGGTCTCCATCTATTTTATGTTAACAAGAATCTTACAAATTCTCATAAAATAGACTAAAGGAATTCAATGAATGAAAACACATTGGTATAATTCAATTGCAGTAACAACTATTAATGACAATACTTTCTGAACTATCAGCACAGTAGACCACTGACCTGCTTTAGTAGACTACTGATCTGACCTGCTTTAGTAGACTCCTGACCTGACCTGCTATAGTAGACTACTGACCTGACCTGCTTTAGTAGACTACTGACCTGCTTTAGTAGACTACTGTACTGACCTGCTTTAGTAGACTACTGATCTGACCTGCTTTAGTAGACTACTGACCTTACCTGCTTTATATATAATATATATATATATATGCTTTAGTAGACTACTGACCTGCTTTAGTAGACTACTGTACTGACCTGCTTTAGTAGACTACTGACCTGACCTGCTTTAGTAGACTCCTGACCTGACCTGCTTTAGTAGACTACTGACCTGACCTGCTTTAGTAGACTACTGACCTGACCTGCTTTAGTAGACTACTGATCTGACCTGCTTTAGTAGACTACTGACCTTACCTGCTTTAATATATAATATATATATATATATGCTTTAGTAGACTACTGACCTGCTTTAGTAGACTACTGTACTGACCTGCTTTAGTAGACTACTGACCTGACCTGCTTTAGTAGACTCCTGACCTGACCTGCTTTAGTAGACTACTGACCTGACCTGCTTTAGTAGACTACTGACCTGACCTGCTTTAGTAGACTACTGACCTGACCTGCTTTAGTAGACCACTGACCTGACCTGCTTTAGTAGACTACTGACCTGCTTTAGTAGACTACTGACCTGACCTGCTTTAGTAGACTACTGACCTGACCTGCTTTAGTAGACTACTGTACTGACCTGCTTTAGTAGACTACTGATCTGACCTGCTTTAGTAGACTACTGACCTTACCTGCTTTAATATATAATATATATATATATATGCTTTAGTAGACTACTGACCTGCTTTAGTAGACTACTGTACTGACCTGCTTTAGTAGACTACTGACCTGACCTGCTTTAGTAGACTCCTGACCTGACCTGCTTTAGCAGACTACTGACCTGACCTGCTTTAGTAGACTACTGACCTGACCTGCTTTAGTAGACTACTGACCTGACCTGCTTTAGTAGACCACTGACCTGACCTGCTTTAGTAGACTACTGACCTGACCTGCTTTAGTAGACTACTGACCTGACCTGCTTTAGTAGACTACTGATCTGACCTGCTTTAGTAGACTACTGACCTGACCCGCTTTAGTAGACTACTGACCTGACCTGCTTTAGTAGACTACTGACCTGACCTGCTTAAGTAGACTACTGACCTGCTTTAGTAGACTACTGACCTGACCTGCTTTAGTAGACTACTGACCTGACCTGCTTTAGTAGACTACTGACCTGCTTTAGTAGACTACTGACCTGCTTTAGTAGACTACTGACCTGACCTGCTTTAGTAGACTACTGACCTGACCTGCTTTAGTAGACTACTGACCTGACCTGCTATAGTAGACTACTGACCTGACCTGCTATAGTAAACTACTGACCTGACCTGCTTTAATAGACTACTGACCTGACCTGCTTTAGTAGACTACTGACCTGACCTGCTTTAGTAGACTACTGACCTGCTTTAGTAGACTACTGACCTGACCTGCTTTAGTAGACTACTGACCTGACCTGCTTTAGTAGACTACTGACCTGCTTTAGTAGACTACTGACCTGCTTTAGTAGACTACTGACCTGACCTGCTTTAGTAGACTACTGACCTGACCTGCTTTAGTAGACTACTGACCTGCTTTAGTAGACTACTGACCTGCTTTAGTAGACTACTGACCTGCTTTAGTAGACTACTGACCTGACCTGCTTTAGTAGACTACTGACCTGCTTTAGCAGACTACTGACCTGACCTGCTTTAGTAGACTACTGATCTGACCTGCTTTAGTAGACTACTGACCTGACCCGCTTTAGTAGACTACTGACCTTACCTGCTTTAGTAGACCACTGACCTGACCTGCTTTAATAGACTACTGACCTGATCTGCTTTAATAGACTACTGACCTGATCTGCTTTAGTAGACTACTGACCTGACCTGCTTTAATAGACTACTGACCTGACCTGCTTTAGTAGACTACTGACCTGACCTGCTTTAGTAGACTACTGACCTGACCTGCTTTAGTAGACCACTGACCTGACCTGCTTTAGTAGACTACTGACCTGACCTGCTTTAGTAGACTACTGACCTGCTTTAGTAGACTACTGACCTGACCTGCTTTAGTAGACTACTGATCTGACCTGCTTTAGTAGACTACTGACCTGACCCGCTTTAGTAGACTACTGACCTGACCTGCTTTAGTAGACTACTGACCTGACCTGCTATTGTAGACTACTGACCTGACCTGCTTTAATAGACTACTCACCTGACCTGCTTTAGTAGACTACTGACCTGACCTGCTTTAGTAGACTACTGACCTGCTTTAGTAGACTACTGACCTGACCTGCTTTAGTAGACTACTGACCTGACCTGCTATAGTAGACTACTGACCTGACCTGCTATAGTAGACTACTGACCTGACCTGCTTTAATAGACTACTGACCTGACCTGCTTTAGTAGACTACTGACCTGACCTGCTTTAGTAGACTACTGACCTGCTTTAGTAGACTACTGACCTGACCTTCTTTAGTAGACTACTGACCTGACCTGCTTTAGTAGACTACTGACCTGCTTTAGTAGACTACTGACCTGACCTGCTTTAGTAGACTACTGACCTGACCTGCTTTAGTAGACTACTGACCTGACCTGCTATAGTAGACTACTGACCTGACCTGCTTTAATAGACTACTGACCTGACCTGCTTTAGTAGACTACTGACCTGACCTGCTTTAGTAGACTACTGACCTGCTTTAGTAGACTACTGACCTTACCTGCTTTAGTAGACTACTGACCTGACCTGCTTTAGTAGACTACTGACCTGCTTTAGTAGACTACTGACCTGCTTTAGTAGACTACTGACCTGCTTTAGTAGACTACTGACCTGACCTGCTTTAGTAGACTACTGACCTGCTTTAGTAGACTACTGACCTGACCTGCTTTAGTAGACGACTGACCTGCTTTAGTAGACTACTGACCTACCCTGCTTAATGTATTTTTGGAATTTTAAATCAATTTACTCTGTATAGTATTACATCTATTTCTCTTGTTAAAGGGACAATCTGTGATTGTTGTATCCATTTGTACTTTTAAATGAATGATATGAACCCATTGATTCTGAAAGAATATAACCGAGTAGCTGATTTGGTTTTGGGTGTTGGGATTAGATTTGATTTGATTTTTTTATTTGCTCTGTCAGCAGCAGGTAGTGGACATTAACCTGCTGCCCTGGTAGTGAGGATCAGCTCTGTCAGCAGCAGGTAGTGGACATTAACCTGCTACCCTGGTAGTGAGGCTCAGCTCTGTCAGCAGCAGGTAGTGGACATTAACCTGCTACCCTGGTAGTGAGGATCAGCTCTGTCAGCAGCAGGTAGTGGACATTAACCTGCTACCCTGGTAGTGAGGATCAGCTCTGTCAGCAGCAGGTAGTGGACATTAACCTGCTACCCTGGTAGTGAGGATCAGCTCTGTCAGCAGCAGGTAGTGGACATTAACCTGCTACCCTGGTAGTGAGGATCAGCTCTGTCAGCAGCAGGTAGTGGACATTAACCTGCTACCCTGGTAGTGAGGATCAGCTCTGTCAGCAGCAGGTAGTGGACATTAACCTGCTACCCTGGTAGTGAGGATCAGCTCTGTCAGCAGCAGGTAGTGGACATTAATCTGCTACCCTGGTAGTGAGGATCAGCTCTGTCAGCAGCAGGTAGTGGACATTAACCTGCTACCCTGGTAGTGAGGATCAGCTCTGTCAGCAGCAGGTAGTGGACATTAACCTGCTACCCTGGTAGTGAGGATCAGCTCTGTCAGCAGCAGGTAGTGGACATTAACCTGCTACCCTGGTAGTGAGGATCAGCTCTGTCAGCAGCAGGTAGTGGACATTAACCTGCTACCCTGGTAGTGAGGATCAGCTCTGTCAGCAGCAGGTAGTGGACATTAACCTGCTACCCTGGTAGTGAGGATCAGCTCTGTCAGCAGCAGGTAGTGGACATTAACCTGCTACCCTGGTAGTGAGGATCAGCTCTGTCAGCAGCAGGTAGTAGACATTAACCTGCTACCCTGGTAGTGAGGATCAGCTCTGTCAGCAGCAGGTAGTGGTCATTAACCTGCTACCCTGGTAGTGAGGATCAGCTCTGTCAGACATTAACCTGCAGGTAGTGGACATTAACCTGCTAACCTGCTACCCTGGTCAGCTCTGTGAGGATCATTAATCTGCTACCCTGTCAGCAGCAGGTAGTGGACATTAACCTGCTACCCTGGTAGTGAGGATCAGCTCTGTCAGCAGCAGGTAGTGGACATTAACCTGCTACCCTGGTAGTGAGGATCAGCTCTGTCAGCAGCAGGTAGTGGACATTAACCTGCTACCCTGGTAGTGAGGATCAGCTCTGTCAGCAGCAGGTAGTGGTCATTAACCTGCTACCTGGTAGTGAGGATAGCTCTGTCCCAGGTAGTGGACATTAACCTGCTACCCTGGTAGTGAGGATCAGCTCTGTCAGCAGCAGGTAGTGGTCATTAACCTGCTACCCTGGTAGTGAGGATCAGCTCTGTCAGCAGCAGGTAGTGGACATTAACCTGCTACCCTGGTAGTGAGGATCAGCAGCAGCTCTGTCAGCAGCAGGTAGTGGACATTAACCTGCTACCCTGGTAGTGAGGATCAGCTCTGTCAGCAGCAGGTAGTGGACATTAACCTGCTGGTAGTGAGGATCAGCTCTGTCAGCCAGGTAGTGGTAAGTGAGTGAGGATCAGCTCTGTCAGCAGCAGGTAGTGGACATTAACCTGCTACCCTGGTAGTGAGGATCAGCTCTGTCAGCAGCAGGTAGTGGACATTAACCTGCTACCCTGGTAGTGAGGATCAGCTCTGTCAGCAGCAGGTAGTGGACATTAACCTGCTACCCTGGTAGTGAGGATCAGCTCTGTCAGCAGCAGGTAGTGGACATTAACCTGCTACCCTGGTAGTGAGGATCAGCTCTGTCAGCAGCAGGTAGTGGACATTAACCTGCTACCCTGGTAGTGAGGATCAGCTCTGTCAGCAGCAGGTAGTAGACATTAACCTGCTACCCTGGTAGTGAGGATCAGCTCTGTCAGCAGCAGGTAGTGGACATTAACCTGCTACCCTGGTAGTGAGGATCAGCTCTGTCAGCAGCAGGTAGTAGACATTAACCTGCTACCCTGGTAGTGAGGATCAGCTCTGTCAGCAGCAGGTAGTGGACATTAACCTGCTACCCTGGTAGTGAGGATCAGTTGTGTCAGCAGCAGGTAGTGACATTAACCTGACATTAACCTGCTACCCTGGTAGTGAGGATCAGCTCTGTCTCTATAGACTATAGCCTAGACCTCCTCTAAGAAACGTATCTGATAAAGACTATAGCCGAGACCTCCTCTAAGAAATGTATCTGATATAGACTATAGCCTAGACCTACTCTAAGAAACGTATCTGATATAGACTATAGCCTAGGCCTTCTCATATAGGCCCTGGTCTAAAGCTGTGCACTAAATAGGGAATAGGGTTGAAATAGACCCTGGTCTAAAGCTGTGCACTAAATAGGAATAGGGTTGAAATAGACCCTGGTCTAAAGTAGCGCACTAAATAGGGAATAGGGTTGAAATAGGCCCTGATCTAAAGTAGTGCACTAAATAGGGAATAGGATTGAAATAGGCCCTGATCTAAAGTAGTGCACTAAATAGGGAATAGGGTTGAAATAGACCCTGGCCTAAAGTAGTGCACTACATAGGAATAGGGTTGAAATAGACCCTGGTCTAAAGTAGTGCACTACATAGGGAATAGGGTTCCATTTGGAATGAGGCAATACATTACTGACCTGGGAGAAAACATGGAGAACCCTGAACTCACCATGTTACCAATCTGTCACCAATCACTCTGCTGATCCATCAGAAACCAATAAATACCCATACTGACACACACACACACACACACACACACACACAACACACACACACACACACACACACACACACACACACACACACACACACACACACACACACACACACACACACACACACACTGTCAGCAGTGGTTGTCATTATAATGTAATTTATTTATGTATTTATTTTCTATTGTACAGAGTTGTCTACTGTTGTCTGTCGCCCCCAGTGGTTGTCATTATAATGTCATGTATTTATGTATTTATTTTCTATTGTACAGAGTTGTCTACTGTTGTCTGTCGCCCCAGTGGTTGTCATTATAATGTCATGTATTTATGTATTTATTTTCTATTGTACAGAGTTGTCTACTGTTGTCTGTCGCCCCCAGTGGTTCTTTGTTGTAAGAACGAACTTATTCCTTTCCCAAATGGGACCCTATTGTAGTACTATAAAGGGAATAGGGGGCCATTAGGGATGTATTTAACTGGAATATGTTGTTGCACTACGTCCTAATGATTAGCTCTGGTCCAGGGTGTGACGTGCATCTTGATGAAGCTGAACCGTGTTGATGGATATAACACCCTGGACCAGAGCTACCTAACAATATACAGCTGGATAATAAGTCCTGTTATCTGATATTCTGAATAATGTTGTATTTTATACGTTGTTAAACTGATAAAGACGAAACCCGCACACTGCTCTTGCTGGTATCACTGCTCTTGCTGGTATCACTGCTCTTGCTGGTATCACTGATCTAGCTTGCTGCTCTTGCTAGTATACTGCTCTTGCTGGTATCACTGCTCTTGCTAGTATCACAGTATCACTGTATCACTGCTCTAGCTAGTATCACTGCTCTTGCTGGTATATCTGCTCTAGCTGGTATACAGTATCACTGCTCTTGCTGGTATCACTGCTCTAGCTGGTATCACTGCTCTTGCTGTTAGCTGGTATCACTGCTCTTGCTGGTATCACTGCTCTAGCTGGTATCACTGCTCTAGCTGGTATCACTGCTCTAGCTGGTATCACTGCTCTTGCTGGTATCACTGCACTGGTATCACTGCTCTAGCTAGTATCACTGCTCTTGCTGGTATCACTGCTCTAGCTGGTATCACTGCTCTAGCTGTTATCACTGCTCTTGCTGGTATCACTGCTCTAGCTAGTATCACTGCTCTAGCTGGTATCACTGCTCTAGCTGGTATCACTGCTTGCTGGTATCACTGCTCTTGCTGGTATCACTGCTCTTGCTGGTATCACTGCTCTAGCTGGTATCACTGCTCTAGCTGGTATCACTGCTCTAGCTGGTATCACTAGCTAGTATCACTGCTTGCTGGTATCACTGCTCTTGCTGGTATCACTGCTCTAGCTGGTATCACTGCTCTAGCTGGTATCACTGCTCTAGCTGGTATCACTGCTCTAGCTGGTATCACTGCTCTAGCTAGTATCACTGCTCTAGCTGGTATCACTGTGGTATCACTGCTCTTGCTGGTATCACTGCTCTAGCTAGTATCACTGCTCTTGCTGGTATCACTGCTCTTGCTGGTATCACTGCTGTTTATTCAGCTTTCCGTATCGGCCTCAAGACCTTCGTCAGAGCTTTGTGAGTGTTAGTCGTTTCCACCCTTATGGAGACATGGCATCTAATGGGGTTGGAGTCGAGGAGAAATAAACACATGTTACCAAATATAACAATGTGCATTTATAAGTATTCTGATAAAGTGTGTGTGCTGCCATTCTGTTAGAAGGTAACATATTGTTTTATTACAATGGTTCAAATGTATTTTCATTGTGTTCCATGGTGTTATTCGCCCCCTAGTGGAGTTTTCTGGTACTTAGAAAGAGACGCAAACAGGAAGAATAGAATTCGTTCTGCACGCAAAGAAGCAGCTAAAAACAACGCTACGGTGCAGGTCTTTCAGTTATTTATTGTTACGCTTCAGCCTTGGAAATATGTGTTTGTAAGTTAGATTCAAGCATTTAGCTAGTGATGATAATCTTGTTATTGATAGAGTTGCTTACATATCAATGTTGGTTGCATTTACTCACAAATTGCAATGCCTTTAATGTATGTCTTTAGCTGTATTACTTTGCTCGTGCGTCATGCAAACGAATTGTAAAATATACAATAGTGTAGTTTTGTTACTGTTTCTAGTGTAATGTGCTTTGTTATTCTACATAGATGGTTGTACATTATTAGAGTAATGAAAGGAGCCAATTACCATATGAGTAACAATTAGCTCTATGGTTTGGCATCATGCCAGATGCATGGTACCTTAGCGCGTGCTTTGTATTTATGCAACTTCAAATGTTTAATGTACAGCTACAGTATATCGGTGTGAATTGAATACTAAAGTATATTCTTTCTTGTATTTTGCAGTTTCACAACATAAATGTTTCAAATTTATTAATTCAAGAAAAGTCACGATTTGGGAGTTTTATTTAAGACTTAGTTGTTGGCTGTCTGTCTAGTTTTACATGGGAACGCAACTCAAGGGCAGAATGTGTACATAACACGTATTAAGTTAGGCTACTGCCTTAATCACTAATCGTCTTCCTCACACACACTTAAACAAAATACAATCATTTATTTGGCAGATTAATTTATTCATGTTTCACAATTGGATAATCCCATATAAAGACAGACATCACCATTCCTACCAAGGACAGTGTGAGTGAACTTCGGGAGAAGGGGGAATGGGGGTGGAGGAGGGAACTGTAGCAACACTATGAGCTGGTGGCTGGGTCCTACCAAGGACAGTGTGAGTGAACTTCGGGAGAAGGGGGAATGGGGTGGGGGGAGGGAACTGTAGCAACACTATGAGCTGGTGGCTGGGTCCTACCAAGGACAGTGTGAGTGAACTTCGGGAGAAGGGGGAATGGGGTGGGGGGGGGAACTGTAGCAACACTATGAGCTGGTGGCTGGGCGCCGCGGGCGGTGTAGTGACCGAACAGGGGCGATGGAGGGCGGCAGACAATTGTCAAAATATCGCCTCAAATTCAGGTGCTGCCACAGGCGACGGTCTAATGGGAGGACTGGCCCTGATCCCGTCTGTAAAACCCACAATGAGGACATCAAGTAAGTTTTCATAAATCATTGGGTTCCGTTCAAGAAGAAACGTCAGAGTCGTCTGAAGTGGAGGCATTAATTCATGTTGACGTTTACAACATAACATGCTTGGACATTTCATCATTAAGACCTTTAGGGAATAATGTCTGGAGGGTGAAAATCACAAAACATTCTCATTAGATCCGTGTTATATCACCTCCCCTGTCTGATATCTTGACTTTCTCTCTGTCACACAACCTAAAGGTAGAAATGTCATGTTTTAGGTCATTACAATGCACTGCGACTGGATAATCCCGGTCTTTACTCCCGATTTAACTTTTATGTTCACTAATTCTCTGAGATAACGAGAGGTTTTACCTACATAACACAGCCCACATGGACATTTAATCATGTAGATAACATGGGTGGTGTTTACCTACATAACACAGCCCCATGGACATTTAATCATGGAGATAACATGGGTGGTGTTTACCTACATAACACAGCCCACATGGACATTTAATCATGTAGATAACATGGGTGGTGTTTACCTACATAACACAGCCCACATGGACATTTAATCATGGAGATAACATGGGTGGTGTTTACCTAATAATGACCCACATGGACATTTAATCATGGAGATAACATGGGTGGTGTTTACCTACATAACACAGCCCACATGGACATTTAATCATGTAGATAACATGGGTGGTGTTTACCTACATAACACAGCCCACATGGACATTTAATAACACAGCCCACATGGACATTTAATCATGTAGATAACATGGGTGGTGTTTACCTACATAACACAGCCCACATGGACATTTAATCATGGAGATAATTTAATCATGACATTTAATCATGTTGATAACATGGGTGGTGTTTACAGACTACATTTACATGGACATTTAATCATGGAGATAACATGGGTGGTGTTTAACATAACACAGCCCACATGGACATTTAATCATGGAGATAACATGGGTGGTGTTTAATCACAGCCTGCACATGGACATTTATCATGTAGACATGGGTGGTGTTTACCTACATAACACAGCCCACATGGACATTTAATCATGTAGATAACATGGGTGGTGTTTACCTACATAACACAGCCCACATGGACATTTTTAGATAACATGTTTAGATAACACAACATGACATTTAATCATGGTGGTGTTTACCTACACACAGCCCACATGGACATTTAAGCATGTAGATAACATGGACATTTAAGCCTACATGGACATTTAATCATGTAGATAACATGGGTGGTGTTTACCTACATAACACAGCCCACATGGACATTTAATCATGTAGATAACATTGGGTGGTGTTTACCTACATAACACAGGACATTTTCATGTAGATAACATGGGTGGTGTTTACCTACATAACACAGCCCACATGGACATTTTCATGGAGATACATGGTGGTGCACACTACATAACACAGCCCATGGACATTTAATCATGTAGATAACATGGGTGGTGTTTTTAACACAGCATGGACATTTAATCATGTAGATAACATGGGTGGTGTTTACCTACATAACACAGCCCACATGGACATTTAATCATGTTTAACATGGGTGGTGTTTACCTACATAACACAGCCCACATGGACATTTAATCATGTTGATAACATGGGTGGTGGCCACATGGACATTTAATCATGTTGATAACATGGGTGGTGGAACACGTAATAATGTCATTAATTTGGAACCGTGTTCCTGTGTGGGTGGCAGAAATATTCACACTTCATCATATTGTTGCACTGGGCTCAGCATCTGCATTTACAGCAACCAATCAGAAGAGGGCGTAAAAGACTGGCTCGTTTTCTTTTGTGGCTGGAGGTTTGGCATTGACCAATTTGTTGCATAAATTGCGACTCTCCTATATAGTAAGTGGGGTTGTTTACCTGACCTCTCCTATATAGTAAGTGGTGGGTTCTTACATTGACCCGACCTCTCCTATATAGTAAGTGGTGGGTTGTTAAATTTACCCGACCTCTCCTATATAGTAAGTGGTGGGTTCTTAAATTTACCCGACCTCTCCTATATAGTAAGTGGTGGGTTCTTACATTTACCCGACCTCTCCTATATAGTAAGTGGTGGGTTCTTAAATTTACCCGACCTCTCCTATATAGTAAGTGGTGGGTTCTTAAATTGACCCGACCCCTCCTATATAGTAAGTGGTGGGTTGTTAAATTTACCCGACCCCTCCTATATAGTAAGTGGTGGGTTCTTAAATTTACCCGACCTCTCCTATTTACAATAAGTGGTGGGTTCTTAAATTTACCCGACCCCTCCTATATAGTAAGTGGTGGGTTCTTAAATTTACCCGACCCTCCTATATAGTAAGTGGTGGGTTGTTAAATTTACGACCTCTCCTATTTATAGTAAGTGGTGGGTTCTTAAATTTACCGACCTCTCCTATTTACAATAAGTGGTGGGTTCTTAAATTTACCCGACCTCTCCTATATAGTATAATAAGTGGTGGGTTCTTAAATTTACCCGACCTCTCCTATATAGTAAGTGGTGGGTTGTTAAAGTCAGCTGGCAGAGCTGGGTCTGATAAAACATGACAATGGTTCTAAGGAGTTTTCTGTCTGTGTATCTGTCTGTCTGTCTGTGTATCTGTCTGTCTGTGTATCTGTCATTCTGTCTGTCTGTCATTCTGTCTGTGTGTGTATCTGCTTCTGTCTGTCATTCTGTCTGTGTATCTGTCTGTCTGTCTGTCTGTCATTCTGTCTGTGTATCTGTCATTCTGTCTGTCTGTCATTCTGTCTGTGTATCTCTCTGTCTGTCATTCTGTCTGTGTATCTGTCTGTCTGTCATTCTGTCTGTGTGACTCTGTCTAGATTTAGGTTCCCAAGAAGGTACTCCTGATAGCCCTCAGACCCGTCTGGATCTTGACACTCTGAACACGCGTCCTGCATCATATCTCTTACACCAGATAAGATATGTTTTGTATTTTGTAAAGGGTATTTTCTTTTTTGTTTGCTGCAAAAACTGAAAAACCTGCTTGGAAGGAAATACTGCTGTGAAACCTACAGGAGCCGGATCTTCATTTGATCATCCTGATGTTGTAGGAATTTTCCTGCACAGAATGAAATGCTAATTTGTAATGTATTCCAGGTTAAAAGGCTTAAAAACAACATACCAATTTCCTGTTGATGCAGGATAATTTATGTTATGTGAAACTGTCTCAAACGAATATATGACATATCTCTCTCTCTGCCTCCATCTCTGTCTCTCTCTCTGCCTCACTCTCTCTCTCTGTCTCTAACTCTCTGCCTCTCTCTCTCTAACTCTCTTTGCCTCTCTCTCTGCCTCTCTCTCTCTCTGCCTCTCTCTCTGCCTCCCTCTCTCTCTCTTGATTTATCTCTGCCCTCTCCTCTCTCTGCCTCCTCCCTCTCTGCCTCCCTCCCTCTCTCTCTCTCTATCTATCTCTGCCTCCCTCTCTGTCTCTCTATCTATCTCTGCCTCCCTCTCTGTCTCTCTTTCTATCTCTGCCTCCCCTCTGTCTCTCTCTATCTATCTCTGCCTCCCCTCTGTCTCTATCTATCTCTGACTCTCTATCTCTCTCTCTCTCTCTCTCTCTCTCTCATCCAAGGTCTTTTTCTATACACTACTAAAGTGACACGTCATTTTCCAGGAAGTAGCCTTGTAGTTTTTTGCAGTCTTTCTGAATAGTCTTCAAAGGGTAAAAACGCATCACAATGGTCTTCAAGCCAAATAATCCATAAAAGGAATCTAGGCAGAGGTAAATTCATCCAAAACAAAATAAGTATTTTATATATATATATATATATCAATCAATCAATCAATCAATCAATTGAAACCTGTCCTGTCCACAGAGGTCATGGATTGGAGGTTTGAAAACTGAAGCAAGGCTGACCTCTGCTGGTGAGATGATTTGACAACACTGCTTGAAAATCCTTTTTAAAATAATTTTACCTTTATTTAACTTGGCAAGTCAGTAAAGAACAAATTCTTATTTGCTTATTTCTATTGGAGTCACTTGGTTACATTTAAACAGCATGAGAACAAAACACCAGACTCTCACAGGCTTCATTCATTATAGATGTTTATTCCTTCAGATAGGGAGGAAGATGGAGAGCAGATGGAGTACATGGTAGTGTGAATTACATTCAGAATATATAATTATCTCCATGGTCAGACACATATATCTCCATGGTAATGATAGTTACATTCAGAGTTGGTAGTGTAGAATTACATTCACATATAATGTATCTCCATGGTAACAGTGATAGAATTACATTCAGAACATAGTAACAGTATCTCCATGGTAAAGTGAGAATTACATTCAGAACATTTACAATCTGTCAGAATATATAATAGTATCTCCATGGTAACATCATTCAGAACATATAATTCTCCATGGTAACAGTAACCCTATCTCCCATTCAGAACTAAATGTGTTTTAGATCCACTGGACCAAACTCTGGGACTGTCACCTACAAAGAGACACATTTACAAGCCTCATCAGTTCATTAACCCTTCCCTGCTAATATCCCCACTTCCTACCTCCTCTCTCTGCTCTTTCTGAGAAGAACCTCTTGGACACTGATCTGGGAACACCTGTACCTCACCATCACCTGGGTAGTGCTGCTTCAACATGTCATACAGCTCTGACAAGGTATGGGGTTCAATACTTTTGTTTCCTCTTTGTTCTCACCCCAGTGTGCTTTGGCCATCCACTCTTTCTTCTTGCTGTTGTAACAGCAGTAGGCTGTCCACATGAGATCTGGGATGTTCACTCTGTTGTTCAGTTTGTTGTTGACACTGGGAACTGCTCCAGTCACCACATAGGCCTTGAGGTTGACCATTATTATCAAGGCATTGATCCTGGACATTATCTTTCTAACCGCACACTCCATCTTTCCCCAGCTACCTTCATTAAATGACTGTACTTGGAGGAACAGCGTTTGTCAGGGTAAAGGTGGAGTCCTGATTAACAGGTTGGTTAGCGAAAGCTTTTGAAAACATGTGACCTTGTTCACCTTCTTGTATTTACCGTATTCATCATAATCCTGATTGACAGCCTGGTGAGTATAAATGACCCCTGTTTCTCCAGACCCATAACTTGTTCTACCTCCGTCCAGCTGTAGGAACAATATTCATCATTATTCACTGAACTGACCTGTAAATTCAACCTGTATATCAAACCTGTATATTAGACCTGACCTGTATATTAGACCTGTATATTAGACCTGACCTGTATATTAGACCTCATATTAGACCTGACCTGTATATTAGACCTGTATATTAGACCTGACCTGTATATTAGATAGACCTGTAGGTTAGACCTGTATAATAGACCTGACCTGTATATTAGACCTGTATATTAGACCTGTATAATAGACCTAGGGTATATTAGACCTGGATCTAAATATTAGACCTGTATATTAGACCTGTATATTAGACCTGTATATTAGACCTGTATATTAGACCTGTATATTAGACCTGTATATTAGACCTGTATATTAGACCTGTATAATAGACCTGTATATTAGACCTGTATAATAGACCTGTATATTAGACCTGTATAATAGACCTGTATATTAGACCTGTATATTAGACCTGTATATTAGACCTGTATATTAGACCTGTATAATAGACCTGTATATTAGACCTGTATTAGACCTGTATATTAGACCTGTATATTAGACCTGTATAATAGACCTGTATATTGACCTGTATATTAGACCTGTATATTAGACCACATAATAGACCTGTATATTAGACCTGTATATTAGACCTGTATATTAGACCTGTATATTAGAGACCTGTATATTAGACCTGTATATTAGACCTGACCTGTATATTAGACCTGTATATTAGACCTGTATATTAGACCTGTATATTCCTGTATATTAGACCTGTATATTAGACCTGAATATTAGACCTGTATATTAGACCTGTATATTAGACCTGTCCTGTATATTAGACCTGTATATTAGACCTGAATATTAGACCTGTATATTAGACCTGTATATTAGACCTGTATATTAGACCTGAATATTAGACCTGTATATTAGACCTGTATATTAGACCTGTATATTAGACCTATATATTAGACCTGACCTGTATATTAGACCTGTATATTAGACCTGAATATTAGACCTGTATATTAGACCTGTATATTAGACCTGTATATTAGACCTGTATATTAGACCTGTATATTAGACCTGTATATTAGACCTGTATATTAGACCTGTATATTAGACCTGTATATTAGACCTGAATATTAGACCTGTATATTAGACCTGTATATTAGACCTGTATATTAGACCTGTATATTAGACCTGACCTGTATATTAGACCTGTATATTAGACCTGAATATTAGACCTGTATATTAGACCTGTATATTAGACCTGTATATCAGACCTGTATATTAGACCTGTATATTAGACCTGTATATTAGACCTGAATATTAGACCTGTATATTAGACCTGTATATTAGACCTGTATATTAGACCTGTATATTAGACCTGTATAATAGACCTGTATATTAGACCTGACCTGTATATTAGACCTGGGTATATTAGACCTCTATATTAGACCTGACCTGTATATTAGACCTGTATATTAGACCTGAATATTAGACCTGTATATTAGACCTGTATATTAGACCTGTATATTAGACCTGTATATTAGACCTGTATATTAGACCTGTATATTAGACCTGTATATTAGACCTGTATATTAGACCTGTATATTAGTCCTGTATATTAGACCTGTATATTAGACCTGTATATTAGACCTGTATAATAGACCTGTATATTAGACCTGTATATTAGACCTGTATATTAGACCTGTATATTAGACCTGTATATTAGACCTGTATATTAGACCTGTATATTAGACCTGTATATTAGACCTGTATATTAGACCTGACCTGTATATTAGACCTGTATATTAGACCTGACCTGTATATTAGACCTGTATATTAGACCTGTATAATAGACCTGTATATTAGACCTGTATATTAGACCTGTATATTAGACCTGTATATTAGAACTGTATATTAGACCTGACTTGTATATCAGACCTGTATATTAGACCTGTATATTAGACCTGTATAATAGACCTGTATATCAGACCTGTATATTAGACCTGTATATCAGACCTGTATATTAGACTTGTATATTATACCTGTATATTAGACTTGTATATTATACCAAGGTATACATACCTGTATATTAGACCTGGTATATTAGACCTGACCTGTATATCAGACCTGTATATTAGACCTGTATATCAGACCTGTATATTAGACCTGTATATTAGACCTGACCTGTATAATAGACCTGTATATTAGACCTGTATAATAGACCTGTATAATAGACCTGTATATTAGACCTGTATATCAGACCTGTATATTAGACCTGTATATTAGACCTGTATATTAGACCTGACCTGTATAATAGACCTGTATATTAGACCTGTATATTAGACCTGTATATCAGACCTGTATATTAGACCTGACCTGTATAATAGACCTGTATATTAGACCTGTATATTAGACCTGTATATTAGACCTGACCTGTATATTAGACCTGTATATTAGACCTGTATAATAGACCTGTATATTAGACCTGACCTGTATATTAGACCTGTATATTAGGTATAATAGACCTGCATATATTAGACCTGACCTGTATATTAGACCTGTCAAATATTAGACCTGTATATTGTGACCCTGTATATTAGACCTGTATATTAGACCTGTATATTAGACCTGTATATCAGACCTGTATAATAGACCTGTATATTAGAAAAGTATATTAGACCTGTATATCAGACCTGTATATTAGACCTGTATATTAGACCTGTATATTAGACTTGTATATTAGACCTGTATATTAGACCTGTATATTAGACCTGTATAATAGACCTGTATAATAGACCTGTATATTAGACCTGTATATTAGACCTGTATATTAGACCTGTATATTAGACCTGTATATTAGACCTGTATATTAGACCTGTATATTAGACCTGTATATTAGACCTGTATAATAGACCTGTATATTAGACCTGTATATTAGACCTGTATATTAGACCTGTATATTAGACCTGACCTGTATATTAGACCTGTATATTAGACCTGTATATCAGACCTGTATATCAGACCTGTATATTAGACCTGACCTGTATATTAGACCTGTATAATAGACCTGTATAATAGACCTGTATATCAGACCTGTATATTAGACCTGACCTGTATATTAGACCTGTATATTAGACCTGTATATTAGACCTGTATATTAGACCTGTATATTAGACCTGTATATTAGACCTGTATATTAGACCTGTATATTAGACCTGTATATTAGACCTGTATATTAGACCTGTATATCAGACCTGTATATCAGACCTGTATATTAGACCTGACCTGTATATTAGACCTGTATAATAGACCTGTATAATAGACCTGTATATCAGACCTGTATATTAGACCTGACCTGTATATTAGACCTGTATATTAGACCTGTATATTAGACCTGTATATTAGACCTGTATATTAGACCTGTATATTAGACCTGTATGTCAGACCTGTATAATAGACCTGTATATTAGACCTGTATATTAGACCTGTATAATAGACCTGTATATTAGACCTGTATATTAGACCTGTATATTAGACCTGACCTGTATAATAGACCTGTATAATAGACCTGTATAATAGACCTGTATATTAGACCTGTATATTAGACCTGTATATTAGACCTGTATATTAGACCTGTATATTAGACCTGTATATTAGACCTGTATAATAGACCTGTATAATAGACCTGTATATTAGACCTGTATATTAGACCTGTATATTAGACCTGTATATTAGACCTGACCTGTATATTAGACCTGTATATTAGACCTGTATAATAGACCTGTATATTAGACCTGTATATTAGACCTGTATAATAGACCTGTATATTAGACCTGTATATTAGACCTGTATATTAGACCTGTATAATAGACCTGTATATTAGACCTGTATAATAGACCTGTATATTAGACCTGTATATTAGACCTGTATATTAGACCTGTATAATAGACCTGTATATTAGACCTGTATATTAGACCTGTATAATAGACCTGTATATTAGACCTGTATATTAGACCTGTATATTAGACCTGTATATTAGACCTGTATATTAGACCTGTATAATAGACCTGTATATTGTGACCTGTATATTAGACCTGTATATTAGACCTGTATATTAGACCTGCATATCAGACCTGTATAATAGAGGGCGTATAATAGACCTGTATATTAGACCTGTATATTAGACATTGTATATTAGACCTGTATATTAGACCTGTATATTAGACCTGTATATTAGACCTGGGTATAATAGACCTGTATATTAGACCTATATATTAGACCTGTATATTAGACCTGTATATTAGACCTGTATATTAGACCTGTATATTAGACCTGTATAATAGACCTGTATATTAGAATTTAGACCCATATTAGACCTGTATATTAGACCTGACCTGTATATTAGACCTGTATATTAGACCTGTATATCAGACCTGTATATCAGACCTGTATATTAGACCTGACCTGTATATTAGACCTGTATAATAGACCTGTATAATAGACCTGTATATCAGACCTGTATATTAGACCTGACCTGTATATTAGACCTGTATATTAGACCTGTATATTAGACCTGTATATTAGACCTGTATATTAGACCTGTATATTAGACCTGTATATTAGACCTGTATATTAGACCTGTATATCAGACCTGTATATCAGACCTGTATATTAGACCTGACCTGTATATTAGACCTGTATAATAGACCTGTAATAATAGACAATGGTATATCAGACCGGTATATTAGACCTGACCTGTATATTAGACCTGTATATTAGACCTGTATATTAGATCTGTATATTAGACCTGTATATCAACCTGTATATTAGTGTATCTGTCAGACCTGTATAATAGACCTGTATATTAGACCTGTATATTAGACCTGTATAATAGACCTGTATATTAGACCTGTATATTAGACCTGTATATTAGACCTGACCTGTATAATAGACCTGTATAATAGTCTGTCTAATAGACCTGTATATTAGACCTGTCTATATTAGACCTGTATATTAGACCTGTATATTAGACCTGTATATTAGACCTGTATATTAGACCTGTATAATAGACCTGTATAACCAGACCTAAGATATTAGACCTGTATATTAGACCTGTATATTAGACCTGTATATTAGACCTGACCTGTATATTAGACCTGTATATTAGACCTGTATAATAGACCTGTATATTAGACCTGACCTGTATATTAGACATCCTGTATATTGTAGGAACCTGACCAGTGAAATAGACCTGACCTGTATATTAGACCTGTATATTAGACCTGTAAAAACAGACCTGTATATTAGACCTGTATAATAGACCTGTATATTAGACCTGTATATTGAACCTGTATAATAGACCTGTATATTAGACCTGTATATTAGACCTGTATATTAGACCTGTATATTAGACCTGTCTATATTAGACCTGTATATTAGACCTGTATAATAGACCTGTATATTAGACCTGTATATTAGACCTGTATATTAGACCTGTATATTAGACCTGTATATCAGACCTGTATAATAGACCTGTATATCAGACCTGTATATTAGACCTGTATAATAGACCTCTGTATATTAGACCTGGGTATATTAGACCCCTATTAGACCTCTATATTAGACCCCTATAATAGACCTGTATATTAGACCTGTATATTAGACCTGTATATTAGACCTGTATATTAGACCTGTATATTAGACCTGTATATTAGACCTGTATATCAGACCTGTAAAGTGACCTGTATATTCCAGGAAGACCTGTATATTTTGACCTGTATAATAGACCTGTATATTAGACCTGTATATTAGACCTGTATATTAGACCTGTATATTAGACCTGTATATTAGACCTGTATATTATACCAAAACAATATTAGACCTGTATATTAGACCTGTATAATAGACCTGTATATTAGACCTGTATATTGAAACCTGACCTGTATATTAGACCTGTATATTAGACCTGACCTGAAGCATTAGACCTGTATATTAGACCTGCATATTGCTTGACCTTTTTATTAGATTTGACCTGTATATTAGACCTGTATAATAGACCTGTATACAGATCTGTATTAGACCTGTATATTAGACCTGTATATTAGACCTGACCTGTATATTAGACCAAAACACCAGACCTGTATATTAGACCTGTATCCTTAGACCTGGGAAGTATATTAGACCTGTATAATAGACCTGTATATTCAGACCTGTATATTAGACCTGACCTGTATATTAGACCTGTATAATAGACCTGTATATTAGACTGTGTATATTAGACCATTGTATAATAGACATGTATATTAGACCTGTATATTAGACCTGTATATTAGACCTGTATATTAGACCTGTATATTAGACCTGTATAATAGACCTGTATATTACACCTGTATATTAGACCTGTATATTAGACCTGTATAATAGACCTGTATATTAGACCTGTATAATGACCTGTATATTAGACCTGTATATTAGACCTGTATAATAGACCTGTATATTAGACCTGGGACCTGTATATTAGACCTGTATATTAGACCTGTATATTAGACCTGTATATTAGACCTGTATAATAGACCTGTATATTAGACCTGTATAATAGACCTGTATATTTGACCCAGCTATATTAGACCTGACCTGTATATTAGACCTGTATATTAGACCTGACCTGTATATTAGACCTGTATATTAGACCTGTATATTAGACTTCCTGTATTTAGACCTGTATAATAGACCTGTATATTGACCTGTATAATAGACCTGTATATTAGACCTGTTATATTAGACCTGACCTGTATATTAGACCTATTATATTAGACCTGACCTGTATATTAGACCTGTATATTAGACCTGTATATTAGACCTGTATATTAGACCTGTATAATAGACCTGTATATTAGACCTGTATATTAGACCTGACCTGTATATTAGACCTGTATATTAGACCTGTATATTAGACCTGTATATTAGACCTGTATAATAGACCTGTATATTAGACCTGTATATTAGACCTGACCTGTATATTAGACCTGTATATTAGACCTGTATATTAGACCTGTATATTAGACCTGTATAATAGACCTGTATATTAGACCTGTATATTAGACCTGACCTGTATATTAGACCTGTATAATAGACCTGTATATTAGACCTGTATAATAGACCTGTATATTAGACCTGTATATTAGACCTGACCTGTATATTAGACCTGTATAATAGACCTGTATATTAGACCTGTATATTAGACCTGTATAATAGACCTGTATATTAGACCTGTATATTAGACCTGTATATTAGACCTGTATATTAGACCTGTATATTAGACCTGTATATTAGACCTGACCTGTATATTAGACCTGTATAATAGACCTGTATATTAGACCTGTATATTAGACCTGTATAATAGACCTGTATATTAGACCTGTATATTAGACCTGTATATTAGACCTGTATATTAGACCTGTATATTAGACCTGACCTGTATATTAGACCTGTATATTAGACCTGACCTGTATATTAGACCTGTATAATAGACCTGTATATTAGACCTGACCTGTATATTAGACCTGTATATTAGACCTGTATATTAGACCTGTATATTAGACCTGTATAATAGACCTGTATATTAGACCTGTATAATAGACCTGTATATTAGACCTGTATATTAGACCTGACCTGTATATTAGACCTGTATATTAGACCCTGACCTGTATATTAGACCTGTATATTAGACCTGTATATTAGACCTGTATATTAGACCTGTATAATAGACCTGTATATTAGACCTGTATAATAGACCTGTATATTAGACCTGTATATTAGACCTGACCTGTATATTAGACCTGTATATTAGAGACCTGTATATTAGACCTGTATATAGACCTGTATATTAGACCTGTATATTAGACCTGTATATTAGACCTGTATATTAGACCTGTATATTAGACCTGACCTGTATATTAGACCTGTATATTAGACCTGTATATTAGACCTGTATATTAGACCTGTATAATAGACCTGTATATTAGACCTGTATATTAGACCTGACCTGTATATTAGACCTGTATAATAGACCTGTATATTAGACCTGTATATTAGACCTGTATAATAGACCTGTATATTAGACCTGTATATTAGACCTGACCTGTATATTAGACCTGTATAATAGACCTGTATATTAGACCTGTATAATAGACCTGTATATTAGACCTGTATATTAGACCTGTATATATTAGACCTGTATAATAGACCTGTATATTAGACCTGTATATTAGACCTGTATATTAGACCTGTATATTAGACCTGTATATTAGACCTGTATATTAGACCTGTATATTAGACCTGTATATTAGACCTGTATATTAGACCTGACCTGTATATTAGACCTGTATAATAGACCTGTATATTAGACCTGTATATTAGACCTGTATATTAGACCTGTATATTAGACCTGTATATTAGACCTGTATATTAGACCTGTATATTAGACCTGTATATTAGACCTGACCTGTATATTAGACCTGTATATTAGACCTGACCTGTATATTAGACCTGTATAATAGACCTGTATATTAGACCTGTATATTAGACCTGTATAATAGACCTGTATATTAGACCTGTATATTAGACCTGTATATTAGACCTGTATATTAGACCTGACCTGTATATTAGACCTGTATATTAGACCTGACCTGTATATTAGACCTGTATAATAGACCTGTATATTAGACCTGTATATTAGACCTGTATAATAGACCTGTATATTAGACCTGTATATTAGACCTGACCTGTATATTAGACCTGTATAATAGACCTGTATATTAGACCTGTATATTAGACCTGTATAATAGACCTGTATATTAGACCTGTATATTAGACCTGTATAATAGACCTGTATATTAGACCTGTATATTAGACCTGACCTGTATATTAGACCTGTATATTAGACCTGTATATTAGACCTGTATATTAGACCTGTATAATAGACCTGTATATTAGACCTGTATATTAGACCTGACCTGTATATTAGACCTGTATAATAGACCTGTATATTAGACCTGTATATTAGACCTGTATATTACAAACAAAACCAGGGTGTGAATACTCATGTAAATAAGGTATTTCTGTTTTTATTTGAGAAACTATCCCTTTCAGGAATGAAACAGACATGGTATCTTGCTAGACAGACAGTAGTAATTGTCTATTGAAGGTTGTTGTTCTAACTTGGCATTAAATGTAGATTTGAAAAGATGTTTGAATTACCTGAGGTTCAATCATCCATGTATCTGGTCTTTTCTCTCTCGGTCCGACCCCAGTGAAGGTGGAGGCTGAGAACACAGGGATCATGTTGGTCGTGTCGTAGAGAGTTGCAAACATGTAGGTTTCGGCAACAACCTTTTTCTTCATGTGTTTAAACAACTGGCAGATCGGCTTGTAGCGGTTCTGGTCCTGGACTTTCCCATCAACCAAAATACCTGGGAGATTTGGAGTTGTCCCCTCCAGGAAGAACGTCTTACACTGTGGAACATCACTGAACCTCTCCACTACACGAGAGAGAGCAGGAGGAAGGAGAGAGAGGAGGAGGAGAGTAGAGAGATGATTCAATACCCCCATCATCACCTGAAGACTGTACACCACAGAGACAAAGATGAAGTTACAGAGACCAGTTGGTAGACTGGAGACTGCTGAGCTGAGTCAGGACAGACTGCTTTAAATAGGTTTTCAGAGACTCCTCCTTCAGATGTCAAGACAGAAAGGGTTGATTTGCATAAACACCTCTGTTCGTATCAATGGAAACTGCTGTAACAAATAACATGTGTCTCACCTACTGTAGTATAAGAACCCAGAACTTAATCACACAAGATTATAGTTCTGGGTTAATGAGATGAGACTGCTCTAAATAGTGACTGCATCCACACTTTGGTTCTGGTAGAAAAACGTTTTAGGATAAAAACATGACTTTACTCAGCATAGAGTCTGTCAGAAGATACACATCACACTATTACAACAGTGGGACTGTTCTGGAATTACGGTTGCTGAGTTCACATTCATTAATATCCCACAAGGCTTAGCGCCTCTGACTCAGCAACTCAAAGAAGTCAACTTGCATTTCCCTTCACCAGCAAGTCAACATATTTAGTATGATGTCTCAAAGGCCTCACATACATTACAGATGTGTGTCCAAATGAAATGGAGGAAGATGTGTCCAACTGAATGAAATGGAGGAAGATGTGTCCTACTGAATGAAATGGAGGAAGATGTGTCCAACTGACTGAAATGGAGGAAGATGTGTCCTACTGAATGAAATGGAGGAAGATGTGTCCAACTGAATGAAATGGAGGAAGATGTGTCCAACTGAATGAAATGGAGGAAGATGTGTCCAACTGAATGAAATGGAGGAAGATGTGTCCTACTGAATGAAATGGAGGAAGATGTGTCCAACTGAATGAAATGGAGGAAGATGTGTCCTACTGAATGAAATGGAGGAAGATGTGTCCAACTGACTGAAATGGAGGAAGATGTGTCCAACTGACTGAAATGGAGGAAGATGTGTCCTACTGAATGAAATGGAGGAAGATGTGTCCTACTGAATGAAATGGAGGAAGATGTGTCCAACTGACTGAAATGGAGGAAGATGTGTCCTACTGAATGAAATGGAGGAAGATGTGTCCTACTGAATGAAATGGAGGAAGATGTGTCCTACTGAATGAAATGGAGGAAGATGTGTCCAACTGAATGAAATGGAGGAAGATGTGTCCTACTGAATGAAATGGAGGAAGATGTGTCCTACTGAATGAAATGGAGGAAGATGTGTCCAACTGAATGAAATGGAGGAAGATGTGTCCTACTGAATGAAATGGAGGAAGATGTGTCCAACTAAATGAAATGGAGGAAGATGTGTCCTACTGAATGAAATGGAGGAAGATGTGTCCAACTGACTGAAATGGAGGAAGATGTGTCCTACTGAATGAAATGGAGGAAGATGTGTCCTACTGAATGAAATGGAGGAAGATGTGTCCAACTGACTGAAATGGAGGAAGATGTGTCCTACTGAATGAAATGGAGGAAGATGTGTCCTACTGAATGAAATGGAGGAAGATGTGTCCTACTGAATGAAATGGAGGAAGATGTGTCCAACTGAATGAAATGGAGGAAGATGTGTCCTACTGAATGAAATGGAAGGAAGATGTGTCCAACTGAATGAAATGGAGGAAGATGTGTCCAACTGACTGAAATGGAGGAAGATGTGTCCTACTGACTGAAATGGAGGAAGATGTGTCCAACTGAATGAAATGGAGGAAGATGTGTCCAACTGACTGAAATGGAGGAAGATGTGTCCTACTGACTGAAATGGAGGAAGATGTGTCCAACTGAATGAAATGGAGGAAGATGTGTCCAACTGAATGAAATGGAGGAAGATGTGTCCAACTGACTGAAATGGAGGAAGATGTGTCCTACTGACTGAAATGGAGGAAGATGTGTCCTACTGAATGAAATGGAGGAATTTGTGTCCAACTGAATGAAATGGAGGAAGATGTGTCCAACTGACTGAAATGGAGGAAGATGTGTCCAACTGAATGAAATGGAGGAAGATGTGTCCTACTGAATGAAATGGAGGAAGATGTGTCCTATTGAATGAAATGGAGGAAGATGTGTCCAACTGAATGAAATGGAGGAAGATGTGTCCAACTGAATGAAATGGAGGAAGATGTGTCCAACTGAATGAAATGGAGGAAGATGTGTCCTATTGAATGAAATGGAGGAAGATGTGTCCAACTGAATGAAATGGAGGAAGATGTGTCCAACTGAATGAAATGGAGGAAGATGTGTCCTACTGAATGAAATGGAGGAAGATGTGTCCTACTGAATGAAATGGAGGAAGATGTGTCCTACTGAATGAAATGGAGGAAGATGTGTCCTATTGAATGAAATGGAGGAAGATGTGTCCAACTGAATGAAATGGAGGAAGATGTGTCCAACTGAATGAAATGGAGGAAGATGTGTCCAACTGAATGAAATGGAGGAAGATGTGTCCTACTGAATGAAATGGAGGAAGATGTGTCCAACTGAATGAAACAGAGGAAGATGTGTCCAACTGAATGAAATGGAGGAAGATGTGTCCAACTGAATGAAATGGAGGAAGATGTGTCCAACTGAATGAAAAGGAAGGAAGATGTGTCCAACTGAATGAAATGGAGGAAGATGTGTCCTACTGAATGAAATGGAGGAGGATGTGTCCTACTGAATGAAATGGAGGAAGATGTGTCCAACTGACTGAAATGGAGGAAGATGTGTCCAACTGAATGAAATGGAGGAAGATGTGTCCAACTGAATGAAATGGAGGAAGATGTGTCCAACTGAATGAAATGGAGGAAGATGTGTCCTATTGAATGAAATGGAGGAAGATGTGTCCAACTGAATGAAATGGAGGAAGATGTGTCCAACTGAATGAAATGGAGGAAGATGTGTCCTACTGAATGAAATGGAGGAAGATGTGTCCTACTGAATGAAATGGAGGAAGATGTGTCCTACTGAATGAAATGGAGGAAGATGTGTCCTATTGAATGAAATGGAGGAAGATGTGTCCAACTGAATGAAATGGAGAAGATGTGTCCAACTGAATGAAATGGAGGAAGATGTGTCCTACTGAATGAAATGGAGGAAGATGTGTCCAACTGAATGAAACAGAGGAAGATGTCCAACTGAATGAAATGGAGGAAGATGTGTCCTACTGAATGAAATGGAGGAAGATGTGTCCAACTGACTGAAATGGAGGAAGATGTGTCCAACTGACTGAAATGGAGGAAGATGTGTCCTACTGAATGAAATGGAGGAAGATGTGTCCAACTGAATGAAATGGAGGAAGATGTGTCCAACTGACTGAAATGGAGGAAGATGTGTCCTACTGACTGAAATGGAGGAAGATGTGTCCAACTGAATGAAATGGAGGAAGATGTGTCCAACTGACTTAAATGGAGGAAGATGTGTCCTACTGACTGAAATGGAGGAAGATGTGTCCAACGGAATGAAATGGAGGAAGATGTGTCCAACTGAATGAAATGGAGGAAGATGTGTCCAACTGACTGAAATGGAGGAAGATGTGTCCTACTGACTGAAATGGAGGAAGATGTGTCCTACTGAATGAAATGGAGGAATTTGTGTCCAACTGAATGAAATGGAGGAAGATGTGTCCAACTGACTGAAATGGAGGAAGATGTGTCCAACTGAATGAAATGGAGGAAGATGTGTCCTACTGAATGAAATGGAGGAAGATGTGTCCTATTGAATGAAATGGAGGAAGATGTGTCCAACTGAATGAAATGGAGGAAGATGTGTACAACTGAATGAAATGGAGGAAGATGTGTCCAACTGAATGAAATGGAGGAAGATGTGTCCTATTGAATGAAATGGAGGAAGATGTGTCCAACTGAATGAAATGGAGGAAGATGTGTCCAACTGAATGAAATGGAGGAAGATGTGTCCTACTGAATGAAATGGAGGAAGATGTGTCCTACTGAATGAAATGGAGGAAGATGTGTCCTACTGAATGAAATGGAGGAAGATGTGTCCTACTGAATGAAATGGAGGAAGATGTGTCCTACTGAATGAAATGGAGGAAGATGTGTCCTACTGAATGAAATGGAGGAAGATGTGTCCAAATGAATAAAATGGAGGAAGATGTGTCCAAATGAATGAAATGGAGGAAGATGTGTCCTACTGAATGAAATGGAGGAAGATGTGTCCTACTGAATGAAATGGAGGAAGATGTGTCCAAATGAATGAAATGGAGGAAGATGTGTCCTACTGAATGAAATGGAGGAAGATGTGTCCATCTGAATGAAATGGAGGAAGATGTGTCCTACTGAATGAAACGGAGGAAGATGTGTCCAACTGACTGAAATGGAGGAAGATGTGTCCAACTGACTGAAATGGAGGAAGATGTGTCCAACTGACTGAAATGGAGGAAGATGTGTCCAACTGACTGAAATGGAGGAAGATGTGTCCAACTGAATGACATGGAGGAAGATGTGTCCAACTGAATGAAATGGAGGAAGATGTGTCCAAATGAATGAAATGGAGGAAGATGTGTCCAAATGAATGAAATGGAGGAAGATGTGTCCAACTGACTGAAATGGAGGAAGATGTGTCCAAATGAATGAAATGGAGGAAGATGTGTCCAACTGACTGAAATGGAGGAAGATGTGTCCAACTGAATGAAATGGAGGAAGATGTGTCCTACTGAATGAAATGGAGGAAGACGTGTCCTACTGAATGAAATGGAGGAAGATGTGTCCAACTGACTGAAATGGAGGAAGATGTGTCCAACTGACTGAAATGGAGGAAGATGTGTCCTACTGACTGAAATGGAGGAAGATGTGTCCTACTGAATGAAATGGAGGAAGATGTGTCCAACTGACTGAAATGGAGGAAGATGTGTCCAACTGACTGAAATGGAGGAAGATGTGTCCTACTGAATGAAATGGAGGAAGATGTGTCCAACTGAATGAAATGGAGGAAGATGTGTCCTACTGAATGAAATGGAGGAAGATGTGTCCTACTGAATGAAATGGAGGAAGATGTGTCCAACTGAATGAAATGGAGGAAGATGTGTCCAACTGAATGAAATGGAGGAAGATGTGTCCTACTGAATGAAATGGAGGAAGACGTGTCCTACTGAATGAAATGGAGGAAGATGTGTCCAACTGACTGAAATGGAGGAAGATGTGTCCAACTGACTGAAATGGAGGAAGATGTGTCCTACTGACTGAAATGGAGGAAGATGTGTCCTACTGAATGAAATGGAGGAAGATGTGTCCAACTGACTGAAATGGAGGAAGATGTGTCCAACTGACTGAAATGGAGGAAGATGTGTCCTACTGAATGAAATGGAGGAAGATGTGTCCAACTGAATGAAATGGAGGAAGATGTGTCCTACTGAATGAAATGGAGGAAGATGTGTCCTACTGAATGAAATGGAGGAAGATGTGTCCAACTGAATGAAATGGAGGAAGATGTGTCCAACTGAATGAAATGGAGGAAGATGTGTCCTACTGAATGAAATGGAGGAAGATGTGTCCAACTGAATGAAACAGAGGAAGATGTGTCCAACTGAATGAAATGGAGGAAGATGTGTCCTACTGACTGTAATGGAGGAAGATGTGTCCAACTGACTGAAATGGAGGAAGATGTGTCCAACTGACTGAAATGGAGGAAGATGTGTCCTACTGAATGAAATGGAGGAAGATGTGTCCAACTGAATGAAATGGAGGAAGATGTGTCCAACTGACTGAAATGGAGGAAGATGTGTCCTACTGACTGAAATGGAGGAAGATGTGTCCAACTGAATGAAATGGAGGAAGATGTGTCCAACTGACTTAAATGGAGGAAGATGTGTCCTACTGACTGAAATGGAGGAAGATGTGTCCAACTGAATGAAATGGAGGAAGATGTGTCCAACTGAATGAAATGGAGGAAGATGTGTCCAACTGACTGAAATGGAGGAAGATGTGTCCTACTGACTGAAATGGAGGAAGATGTGTCCTACTGAATGAAATGGAGGAATTTGTGTCCAACTGAATGAAATGGAGGAAGGTGTGTCCAACTGACTGAAATGGAGGAAGATGTGTCCAACTGAATGAAATGGAGGAAGATGTGTCCTACTGAATGAAATGGAGGAAGATGTGTCCTATTGAATGAAATGGAGGAAGATGTGTCCAACTGAATGAAATGGAGGAAGATGTGTACAACTGAATGAAATGGAGGAAGATGTGTCCAACTGAATGAAATGGAGGAAGATGTGTCCTATTGAATGAAATGGAGGAAGATGTGTCCAACTGAATGAAATGGAGGAAGATGTGTCCAACTGAATGAAATGGAGGAAGATGTGTCCTACTGAATGAAATGGAGGAAGATGTGTCCTACTGAATGAAATGGAGGAAGATGTGTCCTACTGAATGAAATGGAGGAAGATGTGTCCTACTGAATGAAATGGAGGAAGATGTGTCCTACTGAATGAAATGGAGGAAGATGTGTCCTACTGAATGAAATGGAGGAAGATGTGTCCAAATGAATGAAATGGAGGAAGATGTGTCCAAATGAATGAAATGGAGGAAGATGTGTCCTACTGAATGAAATGGAGGAAGATGTGTCCTACTGAATGAAATGGAGGAAGATGTGTCCAAATGAATGAAATGGAGGAAGATGTGTCCTACTGAATGAAATGGAGGAAGATGTGTCCATCTGAATGAAATGGAGGAAGATGTGTCCTACTGAATGAAACGGAGGAAGATGTGTCCAACTGACTGAAATGGAGGAAGATGTGTCCAACTGACTGAAATGGAGGAAGATGTGTCCAACTGACTGAAATGGAGGAAGATGTGTCCAACTGACTGAAATGGAGGAAGATGTGTCCAACTGAATGACATGGAGGAAGATGTGTCCAACTGAATGAAATGGAGGAAGATGTGTCCAAATGAATGAAATGGAGGAAGATGTGTCCAAATGAATGAAATGGAGGAAGATGTGTCCAACTGACTGAAATGGAGGAAGATGTGTCCAAATGAATGAAATGGAGGAAGATGTGTCCAACTGACTGAAATGGAGGAAGATGTGTCCAACTGAATGAAATGGAGGAAGATGTGTCCTACTGAATGAAATGGAGGAAGACGTGTCCTACTGAATGAAATGGAGGAAGATGTGTCCAACTGACTGAAATGGAGGAAGATGTGTCCAACTGACTGAAATGGAGGAAGATGTGTCCTACTGACTGAAATGGAGGAAGATGTGTCCTACTGAATGAAATGGAGGAAGATGTGTCCAACTGACTGAAATGGAGGAAGATGTGTCCAACTGACTGAAATGGAGGAAGATGTGTCCTACTGAATGAAATGGAGGAAGATGTGTCCAACTGAATGAAATGGAGGAAGATGTGTCCTACTGAATGAAATGGAGGAAGATGTGTCCTACTGAATGAAATGGAGGAAGATGTGTCCAACTGAATGAAATGGAGGAAGATGTGTCCAACTGAATGAAATGGAGGAAGATGTGTCCTACTGAATGAAATGGAGGAAGATGTGTCCAAATGAATGAAATGGAGGAAGATGTGTTCTACTGAATGAAATGGAGGAAGATGTGTCCTACTGAATGAAATGGAGGAAGATGTGTCCTACTGAATGAAATGGAGGAAGATGTGTCCAAATGAATGAAATGGAGGAAGATGTGTCCTACTGAATGAAATGGAGGAAGATGTGTCCTACTGAATGAAATGGAGGAAGATGTGTCCTACTGAATGAAATGGAGGAAGATGTGTCCAACTGAATGAAATGGAGGAAGATGTGTCCTACTGAATGAAATGGAGGAAGATGTGTCCTACTGAATGAAATGGAGGAAGATGTGTCCTACTGAATGAAATGGAGGAAGATGTGTCTATTGAATGAAATGGAGGAAGATGTGTCCAACTGAATGAAATGGAGGAAGATGTGTCCAATCAGCTCAGTATCACTGATCAGTAGTAGACTATAGGTCTATATTACCCTGTGTCAGTAGTAGTCTATAGGTCTATATTACCCTGTGTCAGTAGTAGTCTATAGGTCTATACTACCCTGTGTCAGTAGTAGTCTATAGGTCTATACTACCCTGTGTCAGTAGTAGTCTATAGGTCTATACTACCCTATGTCAGTAGTAGACTATAGGTCTATAGTACCCTGTGTCAGTAGTAGTCTATAGGTCTATACTACCCTGTGTCAGTAGTAGACTATAGGTCTATAATACCCTGTGTCAGCAGTAGTCTATAGGTCTATACTACCCTGTGTCAGTAGTAGACTATAGGTCTATACTACCCTGTGTCAGTAGTAGACTATAGGTCTATACTACCCTGTGTCAGCAGTAGTCTATAGGTCTATAATACCCTGTGTCAGTAGTAGTCTATAGGTCTATACTACCCTGTGTCAGTAGTAGACTATAGGTCTATATTACCCTGTGTCAGCAGTAGCCTATAGGTCTATATTACCCTGTGTCAGCAGTAGCCTATAGGTCTATAATACCCTGTGATTTTGTTGTAATAAAAAGATACTGCTAATGTCTGGAGACATAAAGTGTAGTAGAAATGTTGGTAAGACTCCAGAACTCCCATCAAAAGCTAGCCAGCTTACTGGCTACCAGAGATCTGCATGGAGGTATGGGCCAAAATACAAGCAACAGTGTGTGAAAACCTTGCGAAGACTTACAGAAAGTATTGAGATAAACTTATTATTTTCCACCATAATTTGCAAATAAATTCATTACAAATCCTACAATGTGATTTTCTGGATTTTTTTTCTCATTTTGTCAGTCATAGTTGAAGTGTACCTATAATGAAAATTACAGGCCTCTCTCATCTTTTAAAGTGGGAGAACTTGCACAATTGGTGGCTGACTAAATGCTTTTTTGCCCCACTGTAAATATACAATGTTTTCTCTCCCCTCCCCTTTCACTATAAGGTCTGTTGTGTTCTGTTGAATTCAGCGCATGTGACAAATAACATTTGGTTTGATTAGGGGAGAAAACAACCGCTGGTGCACGATATCTAAGGAAGTCTCGAGTCATTGCTCGACTGAGGTAGAGTTTCTCATGATAAGCTGATTACCTACTGAGAGAGAATTTTATCTATATTCTTTGCAACTGTTTACATACCACCACAGTCAGAGGCTGGAACCAAGATAGCATTGAATGAGCTGTACTCCGCCATAAGCAAATAAAAAACCCTCACCCAGAGGTGGCTCTCCTACAGGGAAACTTAAATCAATTTTACCTAATTTCTATCAGCATGTTAAATGTGCAACCAGAGGGAAACAAAGTCTAGACCACAATACTCCACACACAGAGACACATACAAAGTTCTCCCTCGCCCTCCATTTGGCAAATCTGACCATAATTCTATCCTCCTGATTCCTGTATACAAGCAAAAATGACAGCAGGAAGCACCAGTGACAAGATCAATAAAAAAGTGGTCAGATGAAGCAAATGCTAAACTACAGGACTGTTTTTCCATCACATCTATGTGGAACATGTTCCAGGATTCCTCCGTTGGCATTGAGGAATACACCACATCTGTTATGGGCTTCATCAATAAGTGCATCGATGACGTCGTCCCCACAGTGACCGTACGAACATATACCGACCAGGAAATGACAGGCAACATCTTCATCGAGCTAAAGGCTAGAGATGCCGCTTTCAAGGAGCGGGACTCGAACCCAGAAGCTTATAAGACATTCCACCAGTCCCTCCAACGAACCATCAAACAGGCAAAGCGTCAATACAGGACTAAGATGAAGTCGTACTACACCGGCTCTGACAATCGCCGGATGTTGCAGGGCCTTTAAACCATTACAGACTACAAAGGGAAGCACAGCCGAGAGCTGCCCAGTGACACGAGCCTTCCAGACGAACTAAACTACTTCTATGATCACACTGAAACATGCATTAGAGCATCAGCTGTTCCGGAAGACTGTGTGATCACGCTCTCCGCGGCCGAGGTGAGTAAGACCTTTAAACAGGTCAACATTCACAAGGCCGCAGAGCCGGATGGATTACCAGGACGTGTACTGCGAGCATGCGCTGACCAACTGTCTTCACTGACCTTTCAACCTCTCCCTGTCCGAGTCTGTAATGCCAACGTGTTTTAAGCAGACCACCATAGTCTGTGCCCAAGAACACGAAGGTAACCTGCCTAAATCTCTACCGACCAGTAGCACTCAAGTCTGTAGCCATGAAGTGCTTTGACAGGCTGGTCATGGCTCACATCAATACACATCGATGAAGTTCTTCATGGAGGGGACAACTCCAAATCTATTATTTTGGTAAGTGTGACAGTCCAGTATCAAAACCGCGACAAGCCGATTTGCCAGTTGTTCAACAACATCTGGATCACTTGATATTCACCAAAAGAGGTCGAGGAGAGAGAATAGGTCGAGGAGAGAGAGAATAGGTTGAGGAGAGAGAATAGGTCAAGAAGAGAGAATAGGTAGAGGAGAGAGAGAATAGGTCAAGAAGAGAGAGAATAGGTCGAGGAGAGAGAATAGGTCAAGAAGAGAGAGAATAGGTCAAGAAGAGAGAATAGGTCAAGAAGAGAGAATAGGTTGAGAAGAGAATAGGTCGAGGAGAGAGAATAGGTCAAGAAGAGAGAATAGGTTGAGAAGAGAGAATAGGTCAAGAGGAGAGAGAATAGGTCAAGGAGAGAGAATAGGTTGAGAAGAGAGAATAGGTCAAGGAGAGAGAATAGGTCAGAATAGGTTGAGAGAGAATAGGTCAAGGAGAATAGGTTGAGAGAGAATATAGGTGAAGAAGAGAGAGAATAGGTCAAGAAGAGAGAGAATAGGTCAAGAAGAGAGAATAGGTTGAGAAGAGAATAGGTCGAGACACCCTGTATTCACATCCTACCATACCTTTGTCTGTACATTATGCGTTTAATCTACTCTACCATGCCCAGATATCTGCTCCTCTTGCTCTCTGTTCTGAAATGTACTGAGCGTCCAGTTCTTTAGCCTTTAGCCATACCCTTAACCTACTCCTTCTCTGTTCCTCTGGTGATGTGGAGGTTAATCCAGGTTCTGCAGTGCCTAGCTCCTCCCATTCCCCAGGTGCTCTAATTTGTTGACTTATGTAATCGTAAAAGCATTGTTTCATGCATGTTAACATTAGAAGCCTCCTTCCTAAATTTGTTTTATTCACTGCCCTAGCACACTGTGCCAACCTCGGGATGTCCTAGCCGTGTCTGAATCCTGGCTCAGGAAGACCACCAAAACCCAGAAATTTCCATCCCTAACTACAACATTTTCCGACAAGATAGAACTGCCAAAGGGTGTGGTGTTGCAATCTACTGCAGAGAGAGCCTGCAGAGTTCTGTCTTACTATCCAGGTCTGTACCCAAACAATTCGAGCTTCTACTTTTAAATATCCACCTTTCCAGAAACAAGTCTCTCACTATTGCTGCTTGCTATAGAACACCCTCTGCCCCCAGCTATGCCCTATGTGAGCTGATTGCCCCCCATATATCTTCAGAGCTGGTGCTGCTCGGTGACCTAAACTGGGACTTGCTTAACACCCCAGAAATCCTACAATCTAAGCTTGATGCCCTCAATCTCACACAAATTATCAATGAACCTATCAGGTACAACCCCAAATCCGTAAACACGGGCAACCTCAGATATCATCCTAACCAACTTGCCCTCCAAATACACCTCTGTGGTTTTCAATCAAGATCTCAGTGAGCACTGCCTCATTGCCTGCATCCGTAATGGGTCTGCGGTCAATCACTGTCAAATCCTTCCTAAAACACTTGAGCGAGCAGGCCTATCTAATCGACCTGGCCCGGGTATCCTGGAAGGATATTGACCTCATCCCATCAGAAGATGCCTGGTCATTCTTTAAAAGTGCCTTCCTCACCATCTTAAATAAGCATGCCCCTTTCAAACATTTTTGAACAAGGACCAGATATAGCCCTTGGTTCTCTCCAGACTTGACTGCCCTTGACCAGCACAAAATCATCCTCTGGCATTCTGCATTAGCATCAAATAGCCCCCGCGATATGCAACTTTTCAGGGAAGTTAGGAACCAATATACACAGTCAGTTAGGAAAGCTAAGGCAGGCTTTTTCAAGCAGATATTTGCCTCCTGTAGCACAAACTCAAAGTTCTGAGACACTGTAAAGTCCATGGAGAATTAGAGCACCTCCTGCCAGCTGCCCACTGTACTGAGGCTAGGAAACACTGTCACCACCGATAAATCCGCTATAATATAGAATTTCAATAAGCATTTTTCTACGGCTGGCCATGCTTTCCACCTGGCTACCCCTACCCCGGTCAATAGCCCTGCACTCCCCACCGCAACTTGCACCTTCCTCCCCCATTTCTCCATCACCCAAATCCAGAGAGCTGATGTTCTGAAAGAGCTGCAAAATCTGGACCCCTACAAATCAGCCGGGCAAGACAATCTGGACCCTCTCTTTCTAAAATGATCTGCCGAAATTGTTGCAACCACCATCACTAGCCTGTTCAACCTCTTTCGTATTGTCTGAGATTCCCAAAGATTGAAAGCTGCCGCGGTCATCCCCCTCTTCAAAAGGGGGAGAAACTCTAGACCTAGACTGCTACAGATCTATATATATCCTACCCTGCCTTTCTAAGGTCTTCGAAAGCCAAGGTAGCAAACAGATGACCGACCATTTAGAATCCCACCGTACCTTCTCCGCTATGCAATCTGGTTTCAGAGCTGGTCATGGGTGCACCTCAGCCACGCTCAAGATCCTAAACGATATCATAACCGCCATCGATAAGAGACATTACTGTGCAGCCATATTCATCGACCTGGCCAAGGCTTTCGACTCTCAATCACCACATTCTTATTGGCATACTCAACAGTCTTTGTTTCTCAAATGATTGCCTCACCTGGTTCATCAACTACTTCTTATTATTATTATTCTCTGATAGAGATAGATTGAGCTCTGATAGAGTTCAGTGTGTCAAATCGGAGGGCCTGTTGTCCGGAGCTCTGGCTGACTCTATGGGGGTGCCACAGGGTTCAATTCTCAGGCCGACTCTCTTCTCTGTATGCATCAATGATGTCGCTCTTGCTGCTGGTGATTCTCTGATCCACCTCTACGCAGACGACACCATTCTCTATACTTCTGGCCACTATATATATATATATTCTTTGGACACTGTGTTAACTAACCTCCAGACAAGTTTCAATGCCATACAACTCTCCTTCCGTGGCCTCCAACTGCTTTAAATGCAAGTAAAACTAAATGCATGCTCTTCAACCGATCACTGCCTACACCTGCCAGCCCATCCAGCATCACTATTCTGGACGGTTCTGACTTAGAATACGTGGACAACTACAAATACCTAGGTGTCTGGTTAGACTGTAAATCCTCCTTCCAGACTCACATTAAGCATCTCCAATTCAAAATTAAATCTAGAATCTGCTTCCAATTTCGCAACAAAGCATCCTTCACACATGCTGCCAAACATACCCTCGTAAAACTGACCATCCTACAGATCCTTGACTTTGG